>NW_015373917.1:1061912-1063762 GCF_001272555.1 Dufourea novaeangliae | reverse complement strand
CTGCTAACCAATTATATGGCTAGCAGTTTCAGCGATTCGCCACGGATGGCGCCACCGGTCGAAAAAAATAGTGGTATTCCGCGATTAAATGCGATTTTGACAGTGTTCTGATTGTTTATTGTTATTTTCAGTGACAGAAGATTAATCTACGTTCCTTTAGCTTCAAACTGAATGCTTGATCAAGACGTAACTTGTCCATAGAACGTTGGAAGAGCTTTTTAAAGTGAACTAAACGGGGTACCCATGACGAGATACAGTGTCAACCGTTGCAAATAAATTGTGATTTTAACAGTGTTCTGGTCGTTTATTGTTATTATCAATAATAGTGGATTAATCTTAATCTACGTCCTTTCAGCTACAAGTCGAGTGCTTGGTCAAGACGAATCAGCCGTTATAGGGTACGAATCTACATTCTTTAAACTCCGAATGGAATGCATGACAAAGATAAGTGTTGCCTGTTTAGTGGTTATGTAATTGCAACAGTTTTCGATCGGATTTACACTGCTAAACGAGCATCAGTTTTCCTCGTCATGGATTATATTCGAAGTTTAAAGAACGTAGACTACTATTCTCTAACAGCTGGAAACCAGTAATCGCAAGAACATTGTTAAAATCGCATTTGTTTACAACGGTTGACACTGTATCTCGCCATGCGTTCCCCGTTTAGTTCAGTTTAAATAGCTCTTCCAACGTTCTATGGACAAGTTACGTCTTGATCAAGCATTCAGTTTGAAGCTAAAAGAACGTAGATTAATCTCCTGTCATTGAAAATAACAATAAACAACCAGAATACTGTAAAAATCGCGTTTAATTGCGGAGTACCACTATTGTTTCGACCGGTGGCGCCATCCGTAGCGGAACGCTGAAACTGCTAACCAATTATATGGCTAGTAGTTTCAGAGATTCGCCACGGATGGCGCCACCGGTCGAAAAAATAGTGGTATTCCGCGATTAAATGCAATTTTAACAGTGTTCTGGCTGATTATTGTTATTATCAATAAGAGTGGATTAATCTATGTACTTTCAGCTACAAATCGCGTGCTTTACTTAGACGGAAGCTGTCCGTATAACGGTGTAAGAACTATTCAAAGTGAAGTAACCGGGGTACGCATTACGAATTACAGTGGCAACCGTTGCAAACAAAGATGATTTAAACAGTATTCTGGACGTGGATTCGTATTTTCAATGACAGGGGATTAATCTACGTTCTTTCAGCTACAAATCGAGTGCTTGGTCAAGACGAAAGCTGTCAGCACAACGTCGTAAGAGTTGTCCAAATGTGAACTACACGTGGAGCGTATGGCGTGAAGCAGTGAAGTGACTAATATGCATGGGGAATGCAGGCAGATATAGTACATACATCTGACACACCACGCGGTGTCTCTTACGTATTTTCCGGGGGTTCTATGACCCCAGTTGCTACCCACGGGGGTTCTATGGCCCCACCTTGTCTCGCCTTCTTGGATTTTTCAAATAGCGCGGGAAAAACGGGGAATTAGTGGTTAGTAGATTTTGTTTATTTACGAGATGGTGGTGAGTAGATTTAGTAACTACCAAATCTACTAACCACCATCTCTGAAATAAAGAAAATCTACTAACCACCGTCCAGTAACTACCAAATCTACTAACCACCATCTCGGAAATAAAGAAAATCTACTTACCACCGTCCAGTAACTAACAAATCTACTAACCACCATCTCTGAAATAAAGAAAATCTACTAACCACTGTCCAGTAACTACCAAATCTACTAACCACCATCTCGCAAATAAAGAAAATCTACTAACCACCGTCCAGTAACTACCAAATCTACTAACCACCATCTCGGAAATAAAGAAAATCTACTAACCAC
>NW_015373917.1:929181-1061502 GCF_001272555.1 Dufourea novaeangliae | reverse complement strand
GTATAGAAATCAGAGTAAATAAATCAGAGTAAATGAATCACAGTACACAAGAAAATAAATATCGACTAGCCAATTATTTGGCTAGGAGTTTCAGCGCTTCGCCACGGGTGGCGCCACCGGTCAAAAAAATAGTGGTACTCCGCGATTAAATGCGATTTTAACAGTGTTGTAGTTGTTTATTGTTATTATCAATAATAGTGGATTAATCTAGGTACTTTCAGCTACAAATTGAGTGCTTCAGCTAAACGAAAGCTATCCGTATAACGGTGTAAGAGCTATGCAAAGTGAACTAACCGGGGTACGCATGACGAGATACAGTGTCAACCGTTGCAAATAAATGTGATTTTAACAATGTCTTGTAATTATCGGTACATAGCCGCTAGAAAGTACTAATGTACGTTCTTTAAACAGCATACAAAAGTACCCTGCGCGTGAAGATTCGCTGTCAATGTACCTCAACGTTAAGAGACTTGTGTCTTAATAAAGTAAAATATGACATTGCAGTACTGAGGACCTGCAATCAGAAATTTCAGATTATAGCCATTGAATTTCAAGGAAATATTAAGTATCATAAAATCCTATTTAATTCTGCTGAATATATGTAGAAACACGTTCACTAATCATGCTGATTAAGTAGGCATGTCGGAAAGTTCTGTTGCTTTTTTGTCTATGTTTTAATGGTAAAAAGGAGACGTTGAGAAATGATGAAAAACAGAAGATATCGTTACACGAATTATTAACCATTGTGTTCCGGATAATGTTAAACTGAACTATATATTAACACAAAATCTAATAAGACACAAGAACTGTCGAAATTTCTGACAAACCTAACAAAACAACAGGATTACTACAGAATCATAGAATTGCTAATAAATAATAATACTTTACCCCAGTGTAGGTTTCTAGAGATATTGGAAAATATCCGCTAGCTGTGAGACGGCAGGATTGGTTCGATCTCATAATCGTTATTAATATATTCTGTCGCAAAGTTTTACCGGCTTTATTCATCGACATAGATGACCACGGCGCTAAAAAGGTCACTCTACCGACATTGGTGCTTTGCCGTATCAAGCCATCGCAACTGTATGTGAACATGAAGAGCATACACAAAATCCCGATCATATTCATAACCAAGCTGATGTTACGAAAATGAGGTACGTCTGCCTGTGTAAACATTAAACTAATCAGAAAATGCAGCTACAATTTCTTATCTCTTCTTTGGGTTAAATGTTAATATCCTCGAAAGATTTTATAAAATAGTGTATTTTCTAAATATTGATTCATAAATAATACGTTATCGACAGTGCAAAGTGTATCAATAATTATGAATCTCCCTAGTACATACAAGATGTATCTGAAAAAAAGTATAAGACTGGCATTGTAAAAATATTTATCAGCAACTCAACTACAAAGCAACATTATCCCCTTTAAAATAGTTCCTGTGGAAAGCTATACACAGCCATACAGATTGTTCTAATCCTTGAAATAGTCTTGGAAATCTTCGAATGGAATTGTTTTCAGTTGATCCGTCACAATTTTTGTTGTTCTTGTCCACAGTTCCAAGATGAGGATCCATGAGTTCTGTTTCGATTTTTAGGAAAAGTATGAAGTCATATGAACTCTGATCAGAAGATTAAGGGGACTCTGGTGCCACAGGAATACCCTTATTGGCCGGAAACTCGTTTACAGGTAATTGGTCTTGGATTCTGCATCGTGACAAAGCTCTCTGTCACACTGCACTCTCAATGGACGAGTTTTTGGTCAATAAGGGTACTTTTGTGGCTCCACAGTCCACTTGTTCCACTCATCTGAGTCTATGAGACTTCTTCCTGTTCCCAAAAATCATAATCCATCTGGAGGGTCGTCATCTTGGAAGTGTGGACATCCAACATAATTCTGATGCTTAACTTTTGATATTCAAACCAAATTTCGTTGATAATAATTTTTGTGGAATCAATCACTTTCGCAAATGAACGGCGCGTACAATTCCGTACTTACCAAAAATAACTGATAACTGATCAGGCACAGTACTATGCTCAGAAACAACACCTGTGCGAGTATTATCAACGTGAATATATTTTCAAGGCGCCTGCAGTATTCGGTGAGCGCTTGATGCTGTTGGATGCAACCCCTCAGCTTTGCCAGACAGACATTCGTGTACCTGGATCAGAGTTGGGCATAATTTTATTCGAATAATACATAGTAATGAGCAGCTGCATCTAAGATCGTCATCTTGAGCTTTAAACAGTTGATGAGATTAAATGATTGCCTACTGATTCAAGAAAAAATGTCACTTTATTATGAAAATTGAACTATCCATGTTTAATCGATTAAAAATGATGAAATACATCTCTATCTTTTATTCGTTACTATCGGCGCGGTGCGGACTACTGCGGACGATACGTATTCGCGACCGAAGAGCCTCGGGCATCTTCGGCGTCACGATTGTGATCGTCATTCCGCACAAATGTCCGCCACTGTGTTATTGTTTGTAACCACGTTTTTATAGTTAATCGAAATTCTTTATCTAGATCTAGATAATGAATTTGCCCATCTCTGACCTCGACAGGCTTTCCTCGTCGGTTTGGGTCTCGATCACATTGCCCAGGCTCAATAGTCTGTATTGCAGAATCCGGAATTGACAAGTTACATGCAGATTCACGATGCTCAGGAAATAATCGAAGCAAATGTGACCCACAGCGACATGGTATACGCACAGAGTCTGTAGGTAGATATTTATTGTTCTTATTATACTGTAACCTATTACACTAACGTCTACAGGTGCGCAATTACAAGGTCCTTTGTGGGACGTTGTGTAATTAATAGAGGTGGATTTTTACTAAATTCGTGGAAAAGTATATCATCTAGTTGTTATATGTTAAATATTGAAAAGTTATGGATGGATACACCAGTGAATGAACGGTATACATAAAAACGAGTAAATTAAGTTATTAAAATAAGGAAATAATTAAATATTGATTCTTTTCAATTTCTTGTTTCATATTCAAACAACTTTCGCGCCATTGATCAGAAATGTTCATTTACTTACAATTATGTAGTATTGTTCATTCACTGGTACAATCTATTAGTTGATTCAGAGCGATTCGAAATGGAATAATCTTTCTGAATATAAATTTAAACAAAAACTAACGCGACAAGAACTACCTGAATTAGAAATGATATTTCGTAGTATGGCGAGATTCCTACTGGAAATTTCACCCACATGTTGAATGGTAGGATCCTATCCGAATGATTTTTTCCAACATTCGCTGAAACGTAGAGATGTAATTTGTTTCTTGACACGAAAGCCAGTTTCACGAATTAATTGGAAATGTATTCGTTGAATTTATGTTACTGTATCCTATTCGTTTTGGAATCATATATTAATTAAATGAACACATGGATTTTTAATTTTCTTGGAATGAAAAAGTTCCATGTGACAGGAAGGATCGTTAGAAAATACAAATTGGGGGATAATTTTTTTAATTAATTAACAGTAGCAATGAATGAACACTTTGAACATTTCTACTGTACTTTCATTCCAGTAAGTGGAATACTTTTAATAAGTACATATTACGTAAAAGTGATAGGTTCCTAATAAGTAGAAGTACTTATAATATATCCAAAGCTTGGAAGTAATTAATTTTCACCAGAAATTCACTGAATTTTCAAATGAGTTGCTACTACTTCAACAATATTTCATTGTTATCCTACGCTACACTACAATTCTCATTCTGTGAATATTTACATAAGTTAGTAATTATACAGATTTTTCTATTAAAATTCGTATTTATAAACAATATATTTCTGTTAAATGTTACACAAAATTTTCATTCAATATTTCTCCGTTTATCCACTTTAACTCACCGAATAAAGGTGTCATCACGTAACCGGCGCAAGTGCCTTGAGTGCAAAAACTAATTACAACGATGAAAATAGCACATACCCTCTTGCAGTCCGCCAAAATTACTTTCTCGCGGGGATCATAGTTCGAGTGCCAGAAATTCTTTTGAGTATACCGAACTAGGGCAAAGAATTCGATTCTGTGCACATACAAAACGACAATTTTAAAGAAAACGAACATCAGGTATAAAATGTTGCAGCTGACAAACACGCAATCCTAGAATTATAAAACGAAAAACGTTAACTGCATGTTTTTGATAGAATGTCATTAGCAAGAGGCAAGTAAAATACTCTGTAATAAATCTCACTTCCTTAGAGTTACCTTTAACTTTTTATCATATACAAGAATGAACTATTTTTATGGACAGCCCAAAATATGTAGCATATGATATTTAGTCATATTTATTGGATTAAATTCTTGTAGGTAATTAATTAATGGTCGCTATTCAGCAACCACAACATCATTATTACAAACATTATACGTTAGTTTTGTACTTATATATATGTAGAATGAAATATTCATTTTAAGTAAAACCATTTATATTTTAAGGATTTTCGTTTCATTCTATTAAAAGAAAAATTAAAAAATATACCTTTTACATGATAAATGTTAAAAACAAAACTACGTATATGTGTAAATTTAAAAGTAAACACTATAAATCAAATTGTTAAATAATGTTAAATTAATAAGGGCGGCGATACTGTTTTTGCATCCCGGGCGGCCAACTCAGGAACGGCCCTGACAATAATACCGTTCATTCAGCCGAATTCTCCAAAGCTACAGACTCACGTTCAAGTTTCCCCAAGAGAAATAGATGTCCCTGAAGGCGATGGAGGTGGCGATAACGATAATGGTGATCGTATAAATCAGCGCGAAATTTCGACGGCGTTGCTCGGCACGATCGGCCGCCATCCACAGGCCGACGATCTTCATCAGAAGCGATGTCCAGTCGATAGATATATCATCGCTTCGCGCTAGTCGCATGGCGGACTTTGAATACCTGAAAATATTCGCCTCTAGTCTCGCAACAAAGTTCCCGTCATCGATTTTCGCGAGGATGTCAAACGTCTCGTCTCGGCGACAGCTCGCTTTGATCGTGACAATTCTCTTTAATCACCCAGCGGAATAGTCGTCGCCGACGAACAGTCGGAGGTGCATTATTTATGATTCAAGAGCGACGATGGAGTCGTGCACTGTCCACGGTGACAACGAATACTTACGGAAACCGTGAGGGACGGTCGCAATCATTGGTCGCCTATACGAAAGTCCAGTAGTCTTTCTTACTTTGCTAGTGTTAGGTTGATCTTAGGGTGTCGTAGGATTGTTCGAAAGAGAAGGTAACTACAAGATCAAGTCAGGGAACAAGAACTTGCTTGCTAGGCCTTTTGCATTCGAGACTATATGTATAATATATGTGTATTGCTTTCAGATAACGTTATGTAACCATTCAACAGTTGAACGAATATATCTACATAAAAAACTAGTGTCGTGACAAGAGAAAAATACTTCATCTCTTTGCATTTGATCTACAAATGCAAGTATATGTATATTGTAGTCTTTATTAATACCCGCAATGTGAATTGCCAGTTTAATTCAACTCAGATTCTCTCAACAAAGTGAAATAAGACATCGAGGTGCTGAGCACCTGTAACAAATACATTTTCAACGTTAATGCTCGAGTTTCCTCTTTTCTTGACATTCTAAGTATTTAATACACAAGTATTTATACCGATCTAATCTACTGTTGTAGTATCTACGACGGTAATCGTGGTCACCGGTGATCAGTACTATTAAATCACCCCAAAAGAAATTCAATTTTTTTAACAGTAACATCTACGATATTCAATCTTTAACAATTACATAAATCAATGCTTAAATATTCATATTCTTAATAGCAAAGAACTTTTATCAGTGAATGCTATCAGAATAGTAGAAAGGTGGGCAGTCAACGTACTAAAACGTTATTTATTATGTATAATACTTTGTTTCTTACATATTCTAAATGGCAATACAAACCATTTAAAATTGACACTGTATAATATATTTTAATTTAAAAGGCAACAAATCTTTCAAAGATAGCATTAAACAGTCATCCGTAATATGAGACACGGCCGTTCCAGACAACGAATATCGAATGCTGTATGTATTTCCATTAAATATTGGGCTTCAGAAACGATATTACTTACGGGTAGGCTGTGGATTTTACGCATTTATAATATTTTTTGTAACCCGATCAAATCTCTGTTAATTTCAGTTTGTGTAAATTACCGCCCAAATTTGCATTAATATCCGCAGCCAATTTATGAGATGACCAAATATTTAGTCTTATTAATACTCAAAATTTTACAGTATCGCTTACTTCTGTGTTCAACTTACCCACAATTGACGTGGTCACATAATTAACGAGAGTGCTTTTAGTAAAGAAACATACGAAAACGACACAAAGGGTTAAAAAGTTTCGGGCATCCTTCAAAAACATCTGTTCTCTGCTGTCGTAATTCGAATGCCAAAATTTTCGTTGCATGTGCAATACCAATTCGCAAAATTCTGTTTTACGCCGACACAATAAAACAGTTTTTGCTATCGCCATGATGGTACGCATAAAATTGCAAGCTGTAAAAGTGTCATTCTGAATTCGAAAACTTTCAATATATTAATTGCTCCATACTTTGTATGTCAATTATTTTACCGGAAATTCTCAAAACAGTAACACGGTGGGCACAAAGTAAACCAACTTCACCCACTTGGCATCACAACGATTGATCCCAAAATAATCAATTCTTTTCCAAATCGTGCTAACACAGGCTCGATGACTCGCGATAATAACTTCAATCGTTCTACTCACGCTAAAGTCACCCCACGTATGATAAATATCTGTGCCGTTAATGTAGATGCTGAAGAAGAGCAACGCGAACGTGTACGTCAACGCGAACCTTCTACGGCGGCGTTCCCCGTTGTTGTTCGCCAGCCAACATCCTGTGGGTTTCATCAGAACACAGGACAACGGTATACATAAACATGTCCCTGTTATTCATACTGGATTCTCGAACGATCGGTAGTCAAATTTACTCGGGATCCGAATCGGCCGTCGTGAAACCGTCAACTTACCGAAGTGAACCGTCTGACTTACTTTGATCACGGGGAACACTTGTTGCATTGTTCATGGTCTCCGTCACGGGGAACGATGACAGGCGTGTGATCGACGAAGAAAAAGGAAGGAACAAATCGGTGCCTTGATGTATTATGCACAGCATCGACGGTTGATGTATCTTTCGCCTGGTTCGTGTGAATCAGTATCCAGGTACTTATTATGTATCGATTGGTAGCGTTAGTGGTTCCAGTATGTTCTCAGTGTTCGACAAGAGAGTTTGTACTAGAGCTGTGTATCTGAATATACAAGGTGAATCACGAATCGTGATCAGTAGAGATTAATCTGTTATTAGCAGTCTGATCGAAAATCTCATCATCATAGCGTATCTAGCTGCTGGGGCTCCATATGGCCCTTTATAATTTTTATCAAGTTTATCAATTTAATTTGAATGGATGATATTTGAGACTACTTCAAAATACTTAAATGGAAAAAAAATTTACAAATAAGTGGAGAAACAAAAAGTTTTTTCCTTATTGTCTCCCGGAAGATACCACCAATCGCATTGAAACCTAGGTTTGCATACTTTGATCTTAATTTACAGTTTTATGTGATCGTTGTTATATCTATTTTTTCGTAGCATCATAATCTCCGTAAAATCGCATTTCAAGAACATCGTTTAAAAGGAAAAAAGTAGTACCTGACAGAAAGTGTAATATAAGAACATGGTATACAGTGGAAGTATTTTTATTTCTTTTATCATTTTCATTGAGAAAATACATATACTTCTTCGCAACTCATGGATCCACGTGGTAGACGATACAGTGCCGCGATTCCCTCGATCATAGATTTATGTATATTCGAGCAGGCAGTGGCTACAAGGGGGACAGGAGGAAGGATTCGAAATGAAAATTTATTGCTACTTCCACCGGGCAGGCAAACGTTTCTTACTTTTTTTTTCTTTTTTCTTTTTTTGGACGAAAACGTCCGAGGCCAATGCGACACTGAATCGTCGCACACGCGGAAATATTTCGACGCCTATACTCGAACGTACACAACAAACGAAGACCTAATAAACCTCGCAGTGCTTACGTATTAGAGCCTTAACCGCAAAATGTACCATTATCATTACACTGAATAAAGGGGTTCGGGTGAGGGTTGGGAGGGGAAAGGGCGCGCAAGAGGCATCGACATCGGTAACGCGTTCGTGTATGCTTTCTTTCTTGGTACATACACTTTGATACAATAGTAAAACACTTATCAATTTCATTTGCAAACATTGGCCTTACCTAGTATGTTTCTATTATTTCATCGTTATTCGGATAATGCCGTTTATCCATATAACACGTGTACTCATGAAAGCAACGAGAAAACGGAACGGAAACGTGGGGCGGTGCACCCCGGTTGATTGCACCTGGCTCCTTTTTATTTTAAACGTTAGTTTAAAGTTTCGTTTACCGAAGGACGTACATTTACAATTTATTATACAGGTATTCTTCGGTATCAATGCACGATTTTTTGACTAATCAGAAGCTAAAACCATGTCGTACCCGCGCGGTCTCTCGATCGAAAGATGCTTCGAACCTGGTTCGAAAAAGGAACATCGCGCGATCTCGCATCGTTTCTCGATCGTCTCCGTGTTTGAAATTACTCGGACTACGTCGTGAGTAGAGTCACTGATTTTTTGTTGCATGTTTTGAGAACCGTGAGACAGTTGGACAGACGAAAATTAAGGGTGAAGTAAGGTAACTTATAGCCTGCGATCGATCACAATTTCAATAGGAATGTTGAATACGACTTTCAGTTCTTTATGAATTTGAAAATGCATTGTTGAAGATGCGACAAATATGAAGATGTTTCAAATAAGAAAGTATCAATGAAATATTTGTGGAATTGATTAATTAAATTTTGTTTAAATACCAAATTTAGACGTTATTTACAAGTGAAATCTTATTTTTATTTGTTACAAATTATTCAGATAAAAATTGCCTATTTCTGTCGAGTATCTCATGGTTAACTCACTTATGTCGAATCAGTAATCCTAGTCAAAAGACAGTCGCGGGGCGATTGTTTTCTGCGAATTGCAAGTAGCGATGGGACCAAGTACACCGTGAGTATGTACTACAGAATTGTAACGATAACTGTTTAAATTCACCATGAATACTTTGAAGAACAAAAGTAGCATTTACCAGTGTAATCGAGTTTTGATAGAATCTGTTCGAATGCTATACATATAAGTTACATAGAAAAAATTATAATACTGATAAGTAGACTGCGAATGTTTATGCAAATTTATAATTTTCTGAGCTACGTAATAAAAATGATGGTTGTCAAAGATTTATCCTTTGTATTGAGGATTTTCTTACATTACATTATAAAGTCTTAATTTTACTTTAAGAATGCTAGAAGAATAGGTTAAATGGGTTAAAAAATGCTAGAAATGCATAAACGTCCGTAATCAATTTCTGCAGAAATCCTGTAGATTATTCATGAATATAAAAAATCGATAAATTTCGAATATTACTGGAAAAGAATTCGATATTTACCAAGTACAGAGTACTCGTAAGTACAGTTTCGAACATTTTAGTTACTTACTAGTATGTACAAGTTTCGAGAACAATTGATTGATATCAAGTAAATGAAGTAAACTATTTGTTTATATAACCAAATTGTTATACATGTAAGAGATATTGAATTGATCTATATTCATAAGTACGTATTGTACTTCGTCCCACTACTAGTTGTAAACATATTCACGAATCACTAATCGGTCTTACAAAGCCAATTCCTTTTTTTAATTATTCTCTAACAACAGATCGTTGAAAGCTACGAACGTTGCGCATAGAAACACAACACGCATTGATATAATTAAGTGCAAATGTAATTTCTTAAAAGTTTCACTGCTTTTTAACGGTGTTGATTGCCTCTTCGTAGCGAATCACTGGTAATATTCTAGATATTGAATGTTTCATCGAAAGCGATTCCTTGGATGCTATTTCTTAGGATTTATAATTCTACTTTTCTAGATCACGCGTTCGAACGCAGTGGCTCGCATTATATCAGTAAAAATTGCACCTAATGAAAGAAAATAAAGGATTGTGTGTTAATCTGTGTGACTTCGACGTGCGTGTACGTGAATATTGATAATTACGTTTATTCCATTAATGACTTGTGCTACACTTGTCTCATCAATTCTGGATTGTATTTTGCACATTCAAAATTAATGAATAGAGTAAGTATTTCTTAATAGAAATTAATTAATGGAATAAGTATTCATTAATTTTTGAACGTTTAGAATACCACTCAGATAGGGTGAGACAGGTGTAGAACGAGTTATTTATGATAAGGTCAGTAGAATGAAACGCTCCGTGTTCAGACACGTAAAATAAGCGTGGCCTTGTCGAGTCACATTCTGGTCAGACAAGTAGAATGACCTGACCGTGGTTATGGGAGTAGAAGGTCTGTTCTTACTCAGACAAGTGGTACACGAGCTGTATGCAACTATGTAGAAGTAGAATGTAACCTGTTATTAGCCGAGTTGTTTGCAATAGGTATAAATCAAGTAAAAGTTGATTTCCATAGGTGTAATTAAATAATTTTAACTAATAAATTTTCTGATGTTTCACCTATTGAGCATTACGGGTGCATCAGATTTATCTGATTAAGTAGCAGAGATAAATAAATGATAGAGAATTTACATAACAAGAGACTACAGTAGAAACTTAATTATGCTTTCCATTGAAAATTAATATTTATATTTAGCGTGAAGTAAAAGAGAAAAATTTCTGGGTAAGGATTATTATCATAGATCAAGTGTGATCAATAATAAATGTTTGTTTTTGGAAAGATCTGCAATTCAAAATTATTATCTAGGAAGGTTGAAATGGATTGCATTTTTTTCTTGGAATTTAAAATACTACAATTAAGTGTCTGCTTCTAATCCTGCGGATGTGCCTGGCTAGTTACAGACATTAATTACTTGAGGAATTTCCTTTCTTTTCTTTGTATTCGGTGACAATTAATATTAATGGAATAATTATTCACTTTGGGTATCGGAAACGAATAATTATTGACAGTATCTGTTTAAGTGAGATTGTTAACAGTATGAAGCTCATATTATCAGCACTTAGAAGACTTAGATTTTATGTTCGGATGAAATAGAAGTGACTAGAAGCAAGAGAATTTCGTTTGAAATCTTACATGCGAAATAATAAGTCTTGTTCACTCTCCAGCTTCATTAAGAAAATTTTTCGATTCAAGTTTTTGGCCAGTTGTTACTAATAATTTCACGTAAACATAGTTTTGCATTCAGTGTACTGATAAAGTTAGTAATAATAAAATAATATTCACCTGCAACTGTGATTCACTTAGTTATTCATATACGAACAATCTTACGAAATTATTAGAAAAATATTTCACAATACATCATAAGAAAATTGAAAAATCTGTTTCAAGCTATTTTCAATGTTTTCAGATACAACTTTCGTCCCCCTTCAATTCATACCACTTCCCCTATATTGACGAGCACCCTAAAGTATACCGCACATAATTTCTCATTATTCGTGTGTAAACATTCGTTACGACCCGTTAATTTTCGTTCGAATAAAAACTGACGCAGAATACAAGGAAACACTACCAGTATCGAGATCATACCGCCGAGACGCGTATTTTACAAGTGTATATACAATGGGAAACTTTAAACCCCTCCAAAAAACAACGTACCCCGTCGTACAAATATTTAAAAAAGCTACATACTATTCGTGAATAACGAAATCGAATATGTCCTTCCAGTGAATTGCCGGAGCGTGCAAGGCTAGATTGTTCAGGGGACGAGCTTCGAAAGCAATGTATGTAATCGATAAATCCCTCTTGGTGCAATTACATTATTGTAATCGTATCTATAGTCCAGTAGTACAATCGCGTAATCAGAAATGTTCTCCAATACACACGTGTCTGCACCTGGCTCGTTATGTACCATATGTGCGTGTACACGTATGTATCTGTGTGACTGTGTGTGTGTGTGTGTGTATGTGCCCTCGATTAACAATCGATCGAATCGAAAATCATCTACTTATAGACGTTACGTATTCGAAGAAATCTGATCCTTCCGTGTAATAACAATAATAACTTACTCTTAAATTATCGCGTATAATAATCTGGCAGAGCTACGTTTTTTTTACTTTTCGGAATTCGAACTCGTCGGATACTTTTGTGCCTTTTCAAATTCCATGTATAATGTGTGCGCGCGTGAAGGGCCTCAAAGATCGTCGCGCGTTTTCCTTGCGATCTTAACCCTTAAATTCATGAGCAGGGTAACTTGGGTCCCCCACATTTCAATATAGTATTGTTGTAACTTTTTCTTTCGTGAAACAATTGACGACTCTGCTCAGTGATATTCGTCAATTGTTATTTGAGGTTATCTAATCTTCGATATCTAAGGACTAGTAGTTTATTATATTACACGGGATACGGCGTACTCGTTGAAAGCGACGCGAATCGCAACGATTTTTCGACCCTTTTTGTGCAACGAAAACTCTGTTGTCTTCCGGATGATGAATGAGATATGGTTCGATTTGCAACGTTTACAGTAGAAGGTCGATTATCTTTGAGGAATCGAGCGAAAGAGGGACAGTTCCGTACACACGTGAGGAACACTCGATATACTCGGTGTTTCGAAAGTACATCACCAAATGAAATAAATTAATCAGCTAGTAATGAAGATGTTCGTCTAGTACCTTTGGAACGACAACTAAACTGATATATTTATGTATAAGCTGCAAATACATACTTTTGGTTGGGTTAAAAACAGTTAGGTTTCCCTTTTCGAAAATTAATATAATATCTCTTTCATTCATTCGATGTAGTTCATTATTCGGAAGAACTCAGAGATGTGATCCTTTAATTATATCGAATTACTCATACTACTTTTTAGTTTATTTACTACCGCCACTGATAATATTATAAACATAACAAACGATAGATCAATTTCTAACGATTAAATATATATGTCGTGATCTAAAATACATTAATTACGTTATGCAACAAGAAATAAAGAAAGATTAATTTTCAACAAATTTTACTCTTATTCCCATCGTAACAGTAAATTTATTCAAGCATTGTTTATCACATTGCCGAGGACTCAAGACTGATTAACTTTTATCACCATTTCAATCATAATCTTAACAGTAATAAAGTTAAGAACGTATCGTGTACTGAAATATAAAGACAAGAGAATCATCGATTCGTCATTAGTACTTGAAATACGCAGACATGAAGTATAATTTCAAAGGCGATACTTCCGTTTTCCACTTGTATGTTTCATTGTTTTTTTAGTAATAAAAATTTCTTTTTACTTGAGCTTAACATTTATAATGTTTCATAATAAATACGCGATATACATATAAAACAATGATACATTCCTAAACGCATTTTTGTCGCTTCTAAGATTCACTGTAATTAAAAAAGTATAAGACCAACAAACACATATTTAGCCGTTCTCATTACTATAAATACTAAACCAGGATTTTTTAAAAAGTAACACCTGCTTGTATCGAATACAAATATTTAAATCTTTTTCAGTTGTAGAAAAACTCATTTGGTGATTCTTTATCTACCATAGATGCTGCAAGTTGTTTGAATATTACGTATCCACACAAGAGTTTTCCCTCGCCAATAAATGTTGAGAGTCACTCTCAAGTGTATACGTAGCGTAACAATCACAAAAAAAGTTTTTAATTCGCGGGAATCGTTCGTATAGATTTCGATGGATCGAAATGTATATATATTTTGGTAAACATCCTTCCGTTCCGCATACTACCGAACGACGCATTCGCTGGTGCTTAATTCAATAATCTCGAGCGTGGTTTCTAATTTATTGCCGTCTCCTCGTTCACCGACCCGCCGCGCCGTGCAAAGAAATAAACATATAAAACGTATACTGCCATGCGAGCCGTAGCGAACGATCACCTGGAGGGAAACGTTCGTTTCACAGTAATATCCATTTTATATACATATGTATATGTATATTTGTGTTTCAAAGAGTAGCATAGGAACGGACGAACATGGCTCAGGAATCGAGGTGCAGCCTCGTTCGCGGACGAAATCGTCGGCCATGTTGAAAGGTTGTGTGCCATCTACTTGATGTTTAATTAGCCCAGATTATTAACAGAGTATCGTATAAATTATTTGTTACTTTTGGGGGCTTCTTAATAAGAACCATCCATCTAACAGAGTCATGATTTTTCATGTAAATTCATCATTTTCTCTCGCTTTTCATCTCAATTTTTGAATCATTTGGTAATTGAAGAGTTAATAGTAATGCATGAATAATGGTAACAGTATTGATTTTAACGAATTTGTTTTTCGTTTGTAACCTGATAAGTACTTTATTGCAGAAAATAAATTTGATAAACAGATTTACCAAAGTACTGATCATTTGTCCTGATTAGGACACTTTAGCAACAGCAGTAGAATAGCGGTGTACGTTCTAATAAGTACAAATGATCCATTGGTGCTAAAACGATCGAAAGCTGCAACAGACTGCACTGAAGTAATGAGATTTAATCGAACGCATGTTGCACATATGAGCTAATAATGGAGCTTCAGATAGCCTAAATAAGTTATTACGGATTTAGAGAGGCGAATAATTATTGTACACACGTGATCAAGTCGGTAAAGGACAATTAAGTAAGCGTACTGATGTTTCATCCTGCAATAAAATTGCAATTCTCATCATTTAGAAAAATTTAGAAAAAATACCAAATAACAAATATGCAAAATATATTTTGTATCCACTTATTTCTTTCCAATATTTAAACTCTCTTTGACATTTAAGATCCATATTCAACGTCTTCATTTTCAGAATGATCACTGAATGCCTTATAATTGTACGAATTTTTACTTTTATTACCTATTTACATCTCCTCATTCCATAACCTAAATTGTTGATTGAATCATTTCATTGAAATATACTGAATATGTTTCTATAATGCACGTAGTCTTATCTCCTTGAATAATACAGGCGTGTTTACGTTTTTTCAAGAAGGTGAAATCGTTAAATTTTGTGACAAAAAGAATTTTTTTTTAATATCTGTGACCTGGACCGTTTTCTACTGCCCAAGATTACGGAAATCCATTTTCATAAGTTAAAGATCTACTTTACAAACAGTCTATACTTCTATACGAATATAATTTCTAAACTTAACCATACAAAGTACGCATACTGGTGTCAAAAAATCAGACACGGTTAATTAAATATCACGCAGACAACAATAAACCTCAGCATTCTTCATGTGTTCTTGTACACATATATCACGACAACGATTGAAAGATCCTGGCATTGTCAGTATTATTGTAAAGAGTATTAATGGTAACACGCGAAATACAAAAATATTTGAAATTCCAACGATATTGTTCACAGCATTCGAAACGTGAATAATACCGTTGGGAGTGATATTCACAATATTTGAAATATCAAAATAGCTCGAGTTCTCCTACTGGTAATACGGTTGCCAAAGTTCGTAGTATCAAGATGTTCGACAATCTTACCTAAGTATTCACAATCTTATCGATAATACTTAAAACACTGTGGTATTTAAAGTCGGTATTGCACAGAGCAGTCTGAACATGGGACCTGGGAATTTAGAAGTGTATGGTACTCAGAGATATCTATAAAAGACGTTTTGTTAATAGAAATCAATAAATTAATTTTTTAGATATTCCAGATACAAGAATGAAAATAGTATTTATAAGTTTATTTTAAGTTTATGCATGCTTAAAATCACAGAAGAGCAAATCACTAAATGACTAAACAATTCGACCATTTCACTGTTTTCTCTGATACTCTGTCTTTCAAATGACAAGTTTTATGCATTGTAAGCGCAAATGAATTAAATTTGAAATATTTAAATACTCATCATTTATATCTATGTCGGAGGCGGAACGAAATCCTTCATCATCGGACCCGTAGGAGTTTGATCGGCGACGTTCTCCTCCATCGGATCACCCCCTTAGCACTCAGGCGATGCACAAAACTCTACGCAAACACAACGCTCGACCTTGTAGACCACGCAACACTAGACACGTCAACGAGCCCACGGGCTTGACAGAATGTTCGCGTACACGTATTTACATTTTCTCTCTCCGTACCCACAAAAAAACGACTTTTCTCGGAGCTGGTGTTCTCTCTACCGTAGTCGAAACTATTCTGACGCCCGTGGTCACGTTCAACAGGGTCCCAGCCCATTTTCTTTCAAGGGACCCCATCTCGCATCTCCTTTTGTGCCGCGCGCGAAGAGGGGTAAGAACGGTAAACGGGGACTGTTTTATTGCCCCTTCGCAGGGCAATTACTAAGGTACGTCCAACCTCCAGACTCCAAACTATCCTATGGTCAACGTATAAACTAAATGCCTAAATTGTTATTTTACAACTAGACTTAATCCTACACAGACGTGTAATGCCAAAAGTTTACAAATGTTTTTGTAGAATAATCGCGCCCCGACATGTATGAATTTTTTAAATTACATTATTAAACAAACGTCTCTTCCGTTAATCAAAGTATCGAAATATTAAATGAAAAATGAGATAAAATAATTGAATAAACAATAATCTTTCTCAGTCCAGTAATTAAATTTCTCGTCAGCTTACGTACCATTACGAATTAAAATCATTAATTTTCCACATTACAGTAATTACGTATTAACTGACTATATCCCATCGATCACGATAAACACCATAAATCACTAATTCAAAGATCACCAGTTCAGATCACACTGTGGAAAACCGATGCATTATGTATAATGGCGGACAATGCTAGGACCTTTCGAACTGTTTCTCATCGACTGTGCGTAAGGAAAGTATACATACATAGATCACGCGGACGGTGAACGAGCGAAGAAACGAGCTTTCGCTCCGATAGGAATCAATGAGACGTAAAGGTTCCCGCTTGAGACAACGAATAAGAATGGAGGTAACGGCGGTGTATATAATTACAACATCGCAAACGGTATTATGTATAATATGTATACATACTTACACAATACGGATAAGTTACATTATTTACATATAGAGACAGCAGATAGACGTTATAGTTTCGTGTTAATATACAATACATATTTGTATAATATGCTATATGTATATTATATAAACATTATAATACTTATAAAGTTACGTTCGTTTTTTAAATCTTTTAAAACCTCTTACAGTGTTTCTTTCTTCTCACGTTTCAGTGCGTATACAGTCGCGTTCACGAGATTTTATAATATTTTCCTCAACGTGGGCCCTCCGTTTATATAACATTTTTTGTTTCGTCGTGATGTGCCGCCATTTGTGTACGTATGTATTTGTTAAACCCTAAAACAGTACTCCTTATTCCTACAAATGTCACGCGACATTCGCCGAGGCATCTGTTGAGCCACAATAGATATGAATAATGCGTGTCTCACGACCGTCTATTACATATACATTCGCGTGTTTCGGTTTACATCTAGAATCCTGTCTCGCCACGTATAAAAACCTTACGAAAATAGTTGCTCTATCATAAAATCCCGCAGCTTCTTACGACGTCACCATTTTACAGCTTTTTTTTGTCCGGTTTTGTTTCTTTACAAAGGGTCAGAGTGTGAATGGTTTCACGTGTTGTTTAAGTTACAAGCAACGAGGACTGCGAGCCTCCGTGAAAATCCTACTGTTTTCCTTAGCCCCGCCCCGCGCGTCGTCACAGAAACGCCCTGACACGTCTCTGACGACCGCGACTTCCGAATCCCCTTGTGATCCCGCGGATGCCGTATGATTCTCGCGGGCAACAAATCGTTGCCGATTCGACGGAGTGTGTGTCCCTCTGAATATCGAGGAAAAATGCCTACGGTAAAATTCCCCGACAAAAGTCTCGCGAAATGGTCGACGAAACTTTCGCCGAACCCGTCAGCATGGAACGGAACAGGCACACGGGTCCCCACGTTCGTTTTCGATCCGGCCAATCGACGTGAGTGTGGATCTGGTTGAAAAAACACGGCACAAACGTTAATTCAACCGATCGAGTCTGAGACTAGAATACGGCGTCAATACGAACGGGATTGGTAAAGAAGGAGGGGCTAGGAGAAGAAAGACCGCCCTAATCGTCCAATACCCGTTCATCTGTCGAGAGCACCGGCCAGTAGCGCAGCGCGACGTTGCAGCGGGGCGGCTCAGGCGTCTCCCTCCGTTCAACCAGGCCACGCCCTGCGCATGCGCGCTGCGGTCCCAGTCTCGGTCGGCCAAAGTGCACATTCTGGATCGCTTTTCCGAAGCCATCCTCTTCGCGACATGGAATCCATTTGAATCCGAGTCGAACGTAGACCGGTCGATGCAGTACAAATACTTGACAATCATGCAACACGAGGTTGTCCCATGCCGAGGGATCGATCGCAACAATCGCGACTAGACGCGTATATGTATGCGTGTATATTAGTTCCTTTTTCTTTCTCTACGGATTCAATCGGTGAGATCGAGTTCTAAAAAAATACGCACGCGCGCGCGTGGAAACTATGGTCGCCGAGAATCCGAGCCTCTTTGCGAGCAGCGGCCGATCTTGGCGGCCAGTATTGCCACCGGCACGTAATCCATGGTCTCTGAACTAGCTCGTGACAGGAGTTTAACTCCCCCTGGAGCGTGAAAAGGTCGTTATTGTCGCCAGTGACCGCGTTAATTCGTCGCACATGCAATCGATTGAGTATAATTCGAGACAAAACGGTAAGTCGGTCACTTCCGCCTTTCTCCGAGTAGGGGGAGGGTGGGCATAGGTGCGAGCCGGGGGGTGTGACGGGATCGTGGGAAGAGGGGGCGGGTGGTGGAGCGGAGAGGAGGCAACGTTGATAACGCGGCAAAGACGAAAGCGCGTGATGAATTGTTATTATAGGCGTACGTAATATGTATGGCACCTTAAGAAATCCCAAAAAAGACTAGATCGTCTAACGTTCCGATAAGAAAATATATATGTGTATATTACTTGTTGGAGCCGACTGTGCTACGATAAGTACAAGTAGAATACCTATTGATCTGTTTCTCTCTCTCTCTTTCTCTCTCTCTCTCTCTCTCTCTCTCTCTCTCTCTCGTGTGTGTGTGCGGATGTAACCGTGTTCGATCGGGGTGTTCGATCAACCGATCTCTGTCTCGCGCGTGATATACCCGTCTCTTTCGCTTGCCTGCTCCGACTCTTATTTTTTTTATCACGCTCTCGGTGCCGGCGCGGTTTGTGAAGGTAACATTAGGTGTTATACAATTACTGTCACTTGAAAATCGCAGCATGCAATGTATGGATGTAAGTTTTCTGTGCGGTTACGTAACCTAAGGATCTAACAAGTCGTAATTGGGCACGAAATCGTTTTCGTTCTTCCCCGTAGGAATCAGAATTCTGTGTCATCGGAAACCCAGATGGTTCCTTCGAATACCGCGGGGTAACCCTATCGCACGGAGAACACCGTAGAGCCGTGTGGGTGTTGCGCACTCAGCTGCTCAAGGATTAATTATACCGGCGGTACATTGGCGAGTATCGCGCGCAACTAATTGTGTCTCGTGGCATTGGACCTGTGTTTATGTGTGTGTGTGTGTGTGTGTGTGTGTGTGTGTACGTGTACATGTACGTATACCGTCGAGAGACAACAAGATGCTCGAACCTACCGTCGCAGCCTAACCACTCAACGTACGCGTCTTCGTTTCGCCACTCATGCGGCAGGTATCCCCTAACCATTCCCCCTGATTCACCCCCCCGAATTCCTCAACTCGCCGCTGTCATACATCCCGCTAATTACAAACTGTCAAACTCGGTCCCTTTGTTCGTGGATTCCTTACGAATCTAGAAATATGCTCGTTGGAAAAAAGATAATAATAATAAGTAGCAAGAAGCCTCGGGTGTACCCAAGGGAAATCCCTTCCAGTCGAAGTGGATAGGTCCGCGAGGTCCCCGACGGAGGCACGTCCGCCAGGGCCCGGATATGTCGGAGCAGCAAGGGATCCATGACAACGGCGAGCCGAAAGCTACAAAATCGCCCAGGCCTTACTTACAGTCGCTTAACCAAATACAGTATTTTTTGTGTTGTTGTTCTTATGCGATGAATACAAAATGACGGATCCGTGAAACGTTGCTCTCGCGTTAACGTCGACAACAATGGTTAACCGGTGGGCGACCGACAAACGGTCGAGACTGGCCCCGCGCGTTCGTATTTGGATACGATCGCGAGCGGAAAAAACTGTTGGTTGCTTGACCTCTTTTTTTTTTCTTGCTTTCTTCCCTTCCGAACAACGGTGCCGCCGTCGGACCACCCCCCACCCCCCTGTAATCAACGATCATCCCGATCCGAGTAGACAATCGGTTGCGGTGACCTTGGAACACCTCGGACCGGCTCGCGTGAAACCCGTTCCGGGCAGCCAGCCTCGGAATACCCGAATATCAAAATCTTCCACGACAGAAACACCCTCTGTAATTTAAACGCCAGTGTGATTGAATATGTAAGAGACGTTGCTGTCCTGGTGAACAGGCGGTCCGTGGCAGGCGCGTCTCGTCGACGAGTTGTTGTTGTTCACGTAGTAGGAGGATTTCCTCATGCTCGTCGATGAGGACATTATGGCGACCGTCTCGTAGTACCTGATCTTGCCGCAGCAACGTCCGCTCTTCATGATCGCGACGAAGCCACGGCGGTATTTCTTGTTGAAGAACGCATAGAGGATCGGATTGATGCACGAGTTGCTAGCGCCCAGCCATTGCGCAATCGGCGTGGCGATCGGCAGGATTTCGTCCTCCTGCTCGGCCACGTCACCGCCTAGCTTGATCACCGTGAAGATCACGTAAAGCGGCAACCACGAGAGGACGAACAGTATCACGACCACGACCAACATCTTGACGACCTTCACTTTCGATTTCTGCTGTATCCTCTCCATCTGAGCGTCTTTCGTGTCCGTCGGTATATGCCTACGCCAGACCTTGATCCAAATCAGGATGTAACAGAGGGAGATGAGGATCGTGGGAAGAACGTAGCAGAGTGTCAGATTGCCGATCAGAAAGAATAGGGTTCCGTCTTCCGGACGGGGCCACACCTCCAGGCACAGTCTCAGGTCTGGATCGTCGTCGTAGATGGCGACCAGGTCGAAGAACAGCAACCACGGGGATGTGGTCGTGAGGGCGATGAACCAGATCACGACTATCATCAACCTGGCCCGCCTTTTCGTGATCTGGCATTTTAGCGGCCACCAGATTGCCAGAAACCTGAAAACGGGAATATTGATGTTACCACTGGAGGAATATTTGTCGTTGATAGAATTTGTACTGCGATTCTAGGTTAGAGGATTTCTGAGATGAGTGTAGGACATGTTTAACCCTTGTGCACTGTTCGATAAATTGTTGCTGTTCCTTGAATTAAACTTGGTCTAAGCTCAAATCCAAATAAGGAAATATACTTACAGATACTTTTTATCGTTATATGTGTAAAGTACTTCTGTCAAATTATTTTACAAATTTTTCTTCTAGAGAATAAAATTAAAAATTATGGTCTGACTGTGGGTTAATCTATATAAAAGGTTAAGCACCAATTAAATGTTTTGGCACTGAAATTTGAAAAAATTCAAAATGTGAATTTACTCATTTTGGCCTGCGAACGGCTCAGATACGAACCTATCGTAAGTTGGCAACGCGACATAACGCTCAGCGACCAACCAACTGTTCAGTGGGATTGTTTATTAATCAGGAAAGCACGGAGTGATTTTACGATCCAGGAGTATGGGCACGAGTTATGGGTAAACACCTACGCAGCGACGGGATCGCGCGGCACAAAAAGGTAACCGTTTTCTTTTTATGCCTTCATTATGGAAACGCGTGTTCTGTTCGTGATTTCGAAAGAGACTCCACAACCGTTCCGCATCGACGGACACAGGAGTCGCGTACGAGCGGTTACGGCGAGGTCTCCTTAGCGCGACGCAATGGCGACTCGACATTCCCGTATCGTCGGTTAGAAGGCAAGTCCGTTGCCAGCGTGCGCTTGCACCGATAAGGTGTTGTTCATAAAGAATTTATTAAGCAATATTTCCCCGCTGGATCCGAATGGAATCTCGGTACAGAAACTTCGTCGCATTCTTATCTTTAGGGTTGATGAAAACGTTGGAAAATCCAACGGAGAACCTTATATGCAAATACCTAAACTGTTTTTCATAATAATTTCTTACAAACAGCTACCTTCAACTAAAACCTTCGCAACACTACTTACGGTGGATGACCTTGACAAAATATTGCAAAATCCTGGAAATCAGAAGTGGCTCCCTTATTGTAAATATTTACCGCAATCCGATCCGATTCACCCTCAAAGAACATCGTCCCCCAGTTACCCCAAGTGTCGACAGACACATCAGAAAATTAAACATCCCTGTATCCGAATATCTCCTCACGAGGCAGCAGGGAAGCGACAACGCGGACGTGTATCAAAGGAACGAAATGAGAAAGACGCTTTTCCGACAGCTGTCCGTTAATTACCACGGTTCTCGGTAACTCGTCCTCCAGGCATTAAACGGCACCGTGTTAGGGTCCTGGCACGATCGAGGGAACGTTCCAAGACCATTAGCAACAGGACTTTTTCTTTTCCAAGTCACCGAAGGTCCCAGCTGTCGCGTTCTCCCTCGCGAGCGCGTTGTGTGACGCGTTTCTTTTTAATCAAAGCTTCGTGTCCTTCGATCATAACATGAACGACGGGGGAAACGTCATGTCGCCTGTCCGCAGCGGCGCAAACTCCTTCTATAAATCAACGGGGAGAACGATACCGATCTTGCCTGAGTGCCACCACTTCCGAGTCTGGGTCTAACGCTGTAACCGTTTCTTTGTTTTGCATATTTATGAACCGACGGAGTCACACCGTCGAAGATGCTTGGCAGGGAAGGACGAAAAGATAAAAAAATCGGTCGATTCGCGGACACGGGATTATCGGTAACGATCAAGGCTACGTCACGGTTCTCCCGTAGACGGTCGCGGTAAACAATGAAGATGACACACAGACCTCTCTGCGCCCCTCTGGTACATATATGTATATAAAGAGTTCGATTTCTGTAGCGGCAATAGCAGTATCCATTTGAGTCCCCATCGTGTTTGCGAACGGAAAAGCCGATAAAACGTTTAACATGTTCAAGCTGGCAAGTATATCTCGTATACGTATCCTATGCGGCGATTACTTACGGGCTGGTCTCTCTTGTGGGATTTGGTGCGCGGACGCGACGTGACTGGGAAAAGTTTCGGTATGCGTGTGATTATGGAATGGAATTTCATAAATCTCTGTTTCCGTTTTATGGCTGGTAGAGATTTAGGGGAAATTTCATTTCCTGGAGCGGTCGCGTGCTTTGGGGTTGGTGTTTATTGTTCGTATCGGGGAATTTCTGTTTTGTTCCGTCGAATGGATGAGATGTGATTTAATGAAAGTTTATTGGCTTTAATTGTAGATTCTTATTTATATGCATGTGCGTTGTGTCATGAAAGACTGATGGTCTTGTGGATCATTAACAATAGAACTACCAAAGCAGTCAACATTGCTGGTTTGTAAACTGTTGTAAAAATTGTTAGAATATAATGATAGTGTACTTTCTGAGTATTTTCGCAATTTTTGTTGTGATATACGAGTGCAGTATGTAGGGTACAGCGTGTTAAGGACTGTTACAAAGAACGAACGACCTCGATACAGAAAGAACTTTGGTGAAATGCTTCGCTTCGAGTCTTGAGCAGAAAACGATTCCCACAAAAAGAAGGGTATGGTTTCATACACAGGATGTATAATCGTACAAAACAGAATTGACTTGCAAATCAAAGATCTGAATCTCTGATACTATATTTTTTCAAATGTACACTTTAGATTTTCTTGTCCCACTGCATAATATCAATGAAAAGAAAATACAAATTGGTTACCCTAAGTATTTACAATGCAGGTCTAGAATTTATAGAAGTATACGTAGTTTTAACAAGCTGCTTCAAAATTCAATGTACCTATTTAACATTTAACGTGAATATTAACGTGAAGATACGACTTACAAACTTTAAGGGAAGTTGAATATGCCTGTGAATCATTCTCGTTACTAATTTTCTTGACGAATTAGAGACAATGAAATCGGAAATTATTGCAGTAAATGTATTCTGCGGGTCATACTAATCAATTCGTTCATTCAATGTTGAAATTACTAAAAAGCGCACAGCCTACAATCAATTATATTCCTATTGAAATACCATTATATAATGCAGTCATTATTCACCTTGTGCTACAAATTGATTTTTTTTTCGAATGTGATCTTACTCCCTCCAAAAATCCTGCATCTGCCCCTGAGTAAAGGGTTATTTACTATTATTTAAGAAATACTGTTTCTGTTGCCACAGTTTTAGCGACACTTGACCTAGCAATTTTAATCAACCCTGTACAACTCTCAATTGTGCACAGATTCTTTTACTGGCCGTAGCCGTAATGACGGTATCATCCGCACCAGCTCCAGTACCACCAGTGTACACCCACCCGTTGGTCTACCCGCAACCCTACGTGAAGGTTCTACCACTGCACCCAGGGACGGTTCCACTGTCTTACAGTCACGGCTACAAATGGCTTCATCCGGGCTCTGTGTACCTCTACTAACTATAAGCCCTCCAAGGCTCATCCACGTACAACAAACCCCCATCCCCTAAAGGTGACACGCTAGCACGCCGAACAGTTTTTTTGTACCGTCCCGGAATGCGTTTGAAATAAAGCATGCGGCAGCGACTGCAGTCGAATCGAATTTGTTCCTTCCATTTGCCGGCTAACTCGTACCGTTTGTACCCGGTCTCGACGTCTTTTATGCCGTGCAGTAAAATCCTCGAGGCAGTTGGCAACGGCTGGAAACCGTCGTAGTCTCGCTGGGACACATCCACGATAGACGGAATGGCACAAGACCTGATATGGGAGCGCCTCGTACCCGGAACAGACAGCGGTTGCTCGTGGACTGGGATATTCATGCCGGGGTGTGGGAGGGTCTCGTTCGAGTAGCGCCGTTTATACGGCCGTCTGCATACATCCAAAACGGCGCAGACATTCGTCTGTTTGCGCTCGCGATAACAGGAGTGTCGTTACACGTGCGCACTGTTTCTTACGTCGCATCGAGGATCCGCGGTTGTTTTTAGGGTGAATGTTCGCGGATCGTGATATTTTCTTCGCTAAAAAAGTGGAACTTTTGTTTTCTTATTGAAAACTTTGAAATTATATGACTTATTCGCTATACAAGATGTAATTATACATAGTGGAGTTGTACATAAACATTACAAATTTATACATTTTTTTCGGGGGATAGGAATACTGTAGGGCTTACTATAAAAATATTCTTTTCTGGAAGACACTTCTGAATTAAAGAGTACTGCGAGATGAAGTCTTGTCGCGATAGAGTCACGATGATCTAGTTGGTAGTATTTTTCATCCAAATCTCGTAATCATGAGTGATTCCCACAAAATTCAGGGATTCAGTTGGAACCTGTATGTCAGTAGTTAACATTAGTATTCTTCAACGATCACTGACGACAATTATGCACACCTAAACGTAGACCTTTAAGTAACACTGAACTTATCACCTAAGTTTACAAGATACTACTATTTCAGGATGAGGGTGTAAAAACAATAAAGATCGGTAAAAGTACTCAGATATTTTTTTTTTTAAATAAAATTTTATTAAAATTCCATATGACCAAAAAAGAGGGGTCCTGGATGATGGTGCAAATGAATGAATGTCCGAATCACATTGATGATCGAAAAGTCGCGAATGCACAGAAGGTAAAGTAACGAGCCGGTGTCCGGAATGTTCCGTGTTATCCAATGCCTGGACGTTATCGTCGCGATGGAGAGAATCCAGGTGGAAGTAGCATAGTTTCTTGTTGTGATCTTTGCGTTTTTGTTCCTCGAGCTGCGTTCCTTCCCTCGTTCTTCAGTTTTTAGGGGAGTCTTGGGGGCGGGAAGACGATTTATGAGGAATAAGGGGGTATTTTTTCTAGGGGCGGGGGGGAGGTGGGTTGTCTCGTCGTGAGCTGGTGGTTGTAAGAATAGAATCGTCGTTCGTTTAATGCAGGCCATGAACGGAGAGGAGAGGCAGGGGAGCGGCGGTCAGCACGGACTTGGTGACGATCGGGGCGGTGCGGACGATGGGGGAGACGGGCTGGGCAATCACGTGGGCGGCAGCCAAAGGAGCGGAGTGGCCGATAACCAAGGGAGCGGTGATCGGGCCGATTCCATGGTCGGCTACGATTCCGGTAAGACCACCAGGAGCGGCGGCAGCGACAGCCAGGATGGCGGCGAGAACGGCCTGTGGGAATATCACCATTTGCAACTTAGCACCAAACCGTGACCACCTTCACAGTATCCCTGCTCTCTGATCCACTTCACGGTTAAATCGTCCTAGCGTACAGTCGTGTCTCGTCGTTCTATAATACCGTATGTCCCGAGTACTTTGGGCGGAAGCTTCGTGAAATTTTCCCACGGGACTATTAATCTTCGAACGATTAACGTTTTAGGGGCCGAATGGCTGTCTGGTCTTATCCACTTTGCTTCGGTAGATACAATCTTCATTCGGATCAACAACCAATGTTCTCGTATTATGGAATAAAAATGTCGGAAAAAAGTACTGCAATACAGGGGAAATCGAGTGTTCGAGGGAACAGGCGTTAGGTAATGAAGCTGGTACTGATATTGGTCTCATGGACATATTAATAGAAACAACAAAAAAGCTTCTGCAAACCATCGTATGTACTTTTCACAACAATTCTATTACCTTACAAGAAAGCAAATACCATAGAAGTCATTATAAGCTAGAAAATGATGTTATGACAGCGTGTCTCACTCAATGACTATGGACGGAAAATAACGTATCGAGAAAGGGAAACGCGAGTCCTTCGATAGATGGAAAAACGAGATCTGTATAGCGATAGAGTGACAGGTGAACCTATCATCCGTTGGTGGGTATATTAACAACCACGTGAACGTTTCAAAGGCGCGAGGGGGTAGAAGGGGGAATCAGTGCGCCACGGCACCGGGATATCGCGTGTCGAGGATGCAAAGCATGTGGCGTTGATGCAATGGGAAAACAGGGTCCCGGTTTAGCGCGAACGGGACCATAGAAAGAGAAAAGCGTGTGTGCTTGGAGCTGCATTCCACTTTGTCCGGCAAGCGTTTGCCGTTTGACTCGACCGACCAGGCCCGATGGTTGGCTAACAATATACATGCTCCAGTGGTTTCGCTCGCTCGCGATTTTTGTGACCGGATGGAAACTCGGTGTCCATTCAAGTGAACGTAAGGGTCTGTAAGGCGGGCGTGCATACGGCTCTCTAGCCGCGATCGGCGGAAAGGTCACAGTGCGAAGAGAACCGCGTTACTTTTCTTTCCAGGCGGCGGGGATCGACGCCTTGTCCGATCGAGCGAAGTTATCGAAGGTGAGGGAATTTTTACGACGTTCACGGCATTTACGATGATTAACGCGCCGCTAATCGAAGAGTCTGCGAGGCTATGATATTGCGTAGATATATTTTGTTCACGGGGGAATGAAAATATCGTTGTTTGCACCGGAGGATCGGTATACTGAATTATGGACTGAGTTTAGTATCGGTATGGCGAAATGAAATGGAAACTGTTACATGCTACAGAGGCGGTGGGTTAGAATTTTCCGAAATGGAATTTAAATGTCGCGGTATTATCGTGATTGGGTAGATATGCAGTAGATCGGTCAATTAATAATAATTGTTGCGGTATGCAAAACATATCCACGCTGGGAAAACTATTCGTGTATGTACAGAAATGTAATAGGACCGTAGATGTAACATAATATACTTTCAAGTAACAATGACTGTCTCTATTGTTGATCAGTTTCTACCTCGTTCTCCGGATCACGAATATCTATAAAGCTGAACAATCGTGCCAGGAACTTATCGAACCAATGATCAACGAACTCGCAAAAGCCACAGGCTTATCAGCGACTGACCTAATGTCACGAGCTATTAAATCTAATAAACTTGTATCCAGGTATTCGTAGTCGAGTGTACGATCACGTATCTACCGTAAATGCACTGTAGGTCGTACCGTCAGCGTTTCACCAGTCAGTTTTCCGTGGAACAAGTAAATTTTCCAACAAAAATACAGTGAATAAAGTAAGTAAGTCCTTCTTACCAACTTGAACATGTTGATTGGTTGTGGTAGGTTGCTTGGTTTACTTCTCGAAAGTAAGAAAGCTTGTGCTGGATGTACCAGCCGGCGGACCTTTTATACGAACGTTGATTTTAAAAAATCGCGATAAATTTGATCACGTGGCCCTCCGTTTGACAGTCTGACGTTATGCGTCGGTCGGTTGAGTCAGCCGATCGGCGCACGTGGTGGGGTGCTCTCAGGCCAATCAACAGGCAGTAACGACGTGAAACGTCGTCGTGGCTGCCAATCGCGCGCTTTCAACCCCTCAATGTTCTGGTACCGGGGAATTGGGTTAAGACACTTTATGTGGAAATAGTTCAATCGCTCGCCGCCCGCCGATACATGGACTGGACGATCTATGTGTGCCTGTGTGTATGTGGGTGACACACAGAGCGTGTCTAGGGTAAATACAGAGCGTGAGCGAGCGAAAAATAACGGGTGACCGGGCACACGCGCTCTAAATGGAAACTCATTTCGTAAAAACGCGTCCCACCAAGGTCTTCCTTCCGCGGTGGCCCTGCTCTTCGATGAACAACAAGCGACGATAGGTGCGACTAGATGTGTCTTTCATTATGGAACTTGTATAAACCGAAAAATAACATTTATAGAACCGATATAGAACTGATATAAAGTTAAAAAGTAACAGTTGTAGGACTGATTTGGAACTAAAAAATAGCAGTTACGGAATCGATACGGAACCAATATGAGCGAGAATCGTTATATCCATAACAGTTGGAACATTATTTCGGTTCTCATAACTATTTCAATCAGGATTGATATATAACAGTTTGAAACAGTTATTTTCGGAACCGTTTTAACCCCTAAGTATACACACCCATTCTGGTCCGTATGTACAAGCGATCCGACTCTCGGATTCCATCGCGGACCCAACCGGGGAAAAGTTATGGAAATCGAACCGCGTTACGTGCCGCCGAAACTCGATGCCCACGGAAGCGCGATGTAACCGGCCCCCGTCCCGGGGTGAAAACGCGATCATTAATCCGATTTCACCGTACACTTGCGCCTGTTTGACCGAAACGGTGACTCCCCTCGGAAATTTGAGACTGAAACGTTCCGAGTTTTTTTTTCTTTTTATTTTAATTATACCGTCACGATGGAAGCCAGCGTGATATTCTCGTTACTTGCAGTTATATTGTGGTTATTTTACTCTATTATTTTTAACAATTTTAGAAGTGTAATTAATCATTTTTTGTTTGTTTAACATGTTCACCGAGGAGCCTGTTTCGGCTGACTTTCTCTTCATGGAGATTATATTATTTGATATTGGAATTTTTATTACATGACCTTTATGATTTCAATAATTGGAAAATAAAAAATTTTAAATCCGTTATTTCGGCGGGTTGGGCGGTTCTAATGATTATCGTAACTTAATCAATATGCGAAGACGTTATTAAAAGTCTTTTTCTTAACAACTGTATCAATGTTACTATCATCGAGTTTTTACGTATAGCAATGGATTATAACAAGTGAATAATTTGTAGATTTCTAACGGTAACTACCCACAGTAATCGATGTAATACAGTTTAATCGAATTGGAGGTAACTGGAGTAAAAAAAACTTCTTTGCATTCACAGTGTCCGGTACAAGAAACCTGAGATAGTTACGAGGAATTGCTTAATCACTAGGATATTTTTAAAAAACCAATTGATCACGGTCACTTAGATCCGTGAGGTCACGTAATTCCTAACAAAACATTGATCTATACGTTATGTGCAAAAACATCACTTGATACAAGGACTGGCGAGAATTAAAGGAAAGTCGTAATTATACGATAGGTGTGTAAACAGTTAGGAGAAATAGCTTTTACAATATTGAACGAAGTTTTTATGAACATTAAACACTACGGCTCGAATTATGTCTAAAAACAAAATGTTAAGTAAACTTTGTTCAATTTATTATTCATCGGAGAATCTTCTTAAATTTCTTCTTTGAAAGTAGAAGTTTACTATTGGAATCGCATAGGCGTGTTCGATAACGACACGTGCACCGAATTTAATACCAATAATCGGATGAGGATCATCCGTTTATTTTCATTAGCCCTCGCCGACCAGTGATATAATCACATTGGCAGCCCGTAGCCACACATCAACCCACATTCTGCAACCCAACGAAAGTCGTTTTCAGGACTTCCGTGTGGTCGACACACGATACCCTGCCGCCACTTGCTACGCGTCCCGTCGTTCAACTATATACCATTGTGATCCCCGTTACGACACCGCGAACGCTTCCAGATCTGGCGTAATCCGGCAAGAAACGCGACAAAGATTAAGAACACGATCTAAATCACATGGACCAAACGAGAATTGACATCATTCTTTTTTTTCTCAAGTATCATATTCGGTTCCAAGTAAATCAAATAACTTATTGGATCTGATGAAAGTTTTGTCCTTTATTGTATTTTACAGATCCCTATAGGCATTAAATGCATAAAATCTGCAGCCTACTTATCATTAATACAAGTATTTTACACGATATCAAAAAAAGGATACTGTGAAAGGGTTAAAATAAAACCCCATGAAACGTTAATATTGACCTCTGTTACCTCTGATACAGCCTTCGAACATCAAAATCTCCTGACCAAAGGAAGCAGCCCTGACAAGCTGCGCGAAGGCAGAGTCTTCTAAATTCAATTTCATCGACTTTGTCCGTGAAATCGCCGCGATAATCCTACAAACACGCGTCCTCGAAGAACGTGCTATAGCAAACCAAGGAAGTCCGCGAAGGTTTAGTGGATTTGTCTTGGTCGGTAGGTCACCTTTTGTCGAAGGTGTCCACGCGGAGGATACCAAGAAAGATGTATGTATTTCCGGTGGTGGCAATCCACCGTGGCCCGGACGGGAAAGTGGCGGCTAGGGAGAGTAATGCATCGCCAACCGGGGCGTTGATCAGAGGGTAAGACAATTCCAAGTCAACGGCGCGATCCCTTCTCGCCAGGCAATTTCACCGGGATCGATCGCTTCCGAGGGATCCTGTAAAACTATTTCACAGGGCCAGGTCCCGTCTAACGTGAAATTGAGAGGAAATCATTTATCGGCGATATCCAGTCCTATCGGCCCCCTACAGAGTGATTCCGCCCCCCCCCCTTGTGCCACCTGACGTTCTTCTGCGAATAATCTATCGGATCATCTGGCAAGAAACCTGGCCCTGGTAAGCGATACACGGTGGGCTTCGATAGCTTTTAGAGGGATCAGACTAGGACACGTTGCTGAGCCTCTTATTCTGATTTATTCCACTGATTGTAAATTTGCTAATTTAATTGTGTTATTATTCTGTACTATTGGGTCTTTTGATAGAGTGTGATGAAGCAGACGTTTTTTTTAGTTTGTTACTATAGTTGTTTTCTTCCTGAATTTTGCGTAGATATTGGGCAATCGTTTCGGAAAAGCGACATCGTCCCATATATCTACGCCAGGTCGTTCAGTCTTGCGAACAAAAAAAAGAAAGGTGAAACTCAGCCGTCTGTCATGATTGGTAACCGTGTAACGTCATATTTTATTGCGCCACAGCGAGACAATATCGTCTGAACTGTAACGGAAAAGCGACTAAACTTCTTTTCGTATACCCGACGCCTAAAACTCCTCGTCTAGGACACTTGCCGAAAGTTTCATCGCGCGTTTCAGGCTCTCAAAGGGATGATGGGCGACCTTGTTGGAGCAACCTGGTACGGGGAGGTTGGCGGTGTGTCATAGTTTGTGAAACGACGCCAGGATTTGCCAACGATGCCAAAGTTATCCGAGATGCAAAGGAACGTGGCTGAAAAAAAAAAAGTATTTCGTTCCGGGGGACGTTGTGTGCTCGCGCACGGTACCCTTTACGACTGGCAACGTGCCATACGGTTCTTCAAGATAATTAACCCCTTCGCATCGGAGGACGAGATATCTCGCCACGTGATTTCGTTTACGATATGCTTTGGACGAGATATCTTGCAACGCAATGTCTTTCATGCGATGCTATGTACAAAATATTCTTCGTAAGTTGTTCACGCAATTTTGTTATGGCTCGTAAATTGGCCAGCAATTACCTAATAGTATTTATGGTATTCGCGTCTCTTCATTTCCATTAGCTACTTAATTATAAATTATTAACATACATGCAAGTACTTCATTTAATTTCTCAACATGCCTTAACGTTCTGTTTATAATAACAAAACGAGATATATTACTTACGGACAATAATTTACCATTCGAAAATTAACCACGCTTTCCAGAAATTATAGAATGTTTATGTTGCATATTTAAAACGTTACCTTCATACAAAATTGTGTGTACACAAGCTCATTGTACAGAAAGTGTATGAACGTGTCCAAAAGTGAAATATCAAAACCCAGAACAAAGACGATGAGTCACTATAGGCCACATTTGCATCATAGTCATTAAATTTATGTTTCGATCCGTAACGCTTTCACACCTCAATTTCTTAATTTATATTACTGCATGTTCAATTTAAATTCATTTTAATGGAAATTCCGAAACGGGATATAAAATTAGAAGGTATTAATGCTGTTGCAACATTTCTCCATTTTGCCATCAATAGATTGTTAATATTGATGGTAATCGACTTTTCCTTGGATTAATTTATGAGAACGGAAATCGAAACTAGACTTTTATTACCTTGACAGGTGGCTTCAATAGTGGCTTCATTGTGAAAAAATTAATGTTTAAAATTACTTTTAGCCATTGGTACAGTAACAATTTCGATGACTAAACTAAATTCCTAAATCATTTTTAAATTGTTCCTTAAAAAAAGACTGTTTCTTCTTTCAATTACAGTAACACGAGGAACAACGCTATTCGTAGTATGATCTCATATTTCTTTGCATTTCATTTAATGGTATTTACCATAAATCAATAGAATCCACAGCGAAATCATTGGTACTTCATCCGGTGCATAATTTTCCCGACATCACCCGTATCGAAGATCCAATTCTTGTTAAGTGACTGGTTCATCGATTCGATGATGCAGTGTTCACCTTGCTCTTATTATGATGCTAATGCAGGTATCCATTGAAAGCCGCTTAGAATGTCATAATAACGTAGAAACAGGCGTGTAACCCCTAGTAATTGTTACAGCACGGAGCAGATCGGTATGCAGATGAGAAAATATACGTGACCGCGGGTGAAGAATATACAACGTTAATGATGTGTCGCAAGCGACACCGTGATTTCGCAATCCACGCAATGGGCACGTTTGTCCATTTTCTTCGTTTTCCACGAGTCGTCAAAGGATCGCGCTTAGTCATCCCCCCCCGATAAACGGGTTTACTTGAACTATCTTCGCGGTCTATTAATGCTAGAAGTATTACTGAAACAGCAGTCAGAATGACTGGTTCGTGAACTACGAATGTACGACGATCCGCGCAACGTTTCCTTATTCGTAATTTTTTTTAATACCGTATAAAAATACTAAGTATAATCGAAACCGTGTAACACAATAATTGAACATTAAATTGTAAGGAGTCTTGGAGTAACATGCATTTAAAAATGAAAATTAATTACGTTAGGCGGTTATGAAATACAAACTACTAGGTAACTCTTTCATAACTCTACATAATAGGTCAACGACATTAATATTAGGTGTATCAATGAATAACGCACTATCTCTTGACAGAATTAATATACATTTTCATTAAGGTCAAGGATCCATACTGTTCTATTTATGTTCATTATAATTTTCGAAAATTCGACACCATTTTTCTCAACTTAAAGAAATAGTTTCATATCAAAATATCATCGCCTCGTAATTAAAAAAGAATTATGAGTTACTTATCGGTACACCTGATACTAACTGCGTAACGTGGGATGGTACGAAACTTTCAGATGAAAATTTGACTTCAGAATCGCGTTGATTTAATCAGGATGGACAGATTGCGAAATTGTTAAAGGCGGCTATAGTGATCGTTCGTGTTCCCAATAATGAGCACGAATTCGTATCTCGAGTGATTGCCGGCACCTAAACCAGACCGGTATAATGGTTCTTTGAAAAGTTCAATGCACACGTACACACTACACACACATATTGAGGCACATACCTGTCCAATGAAACCGCTACAAGGCTGTAGACAGAGGCCGCCACGGAAACGCCCTGTATATAAGCGACGGCTTTGCACATGAACCATCCCAGGAACCATGCTGAAACACAAGTCCACGGTTTAACGTTTGATGCCGTGTGGTTTTTTTTAAGAGAAATAAAAACTGTATTGGTTTTCTCGCAAATGTACCCTTATGTTCGAAAAAGTTTTATAGACGTACATTCTGGGTCTATACATTGGAGACACTTGTTACTTTTTGTTACTTTTGATGTAATTGAAAGTGATTGTTGGTTATAATCGAATTATGGACGAATATTATTGGTCTATAGATTGGGGACATTTGCTGATTTTTGTTAAAAGTATTGATTATTAATAGAATTTATTTGGCATGCAAAATATACCAGGTTTCATAAAATTGAAGAATTGCAATCAGTCTATTGTTTAATAGATAGAATTAATATCAGTTTTATTGTACATTAAGCAAACTGAAATTTTCGGTTTGAATGGAGCAGATTTCATTATGCATATACATATGTATATTAAACGGTATCGATTGTCTGAGAAGTTAGCTCGAAGCATGTAAATAGGAAAAGTAGTTAAAGTACTTGTACAAAGTTATGAATAACAAATACCCGCGGTATAGTAGCTCTACAATATACGAATTAAAACTTCTGTTCAGTGTCTTCCGGTTTCATTATTGTTCTGAAACAAGGGATCATCGTTATTCAGAAACATTCACAGAAACACCTTTATCGTGTAGGAATATAATTGAATTTGATCTCTAGATTATAGATATAATATTTACGCAACTTCACAATCTTTTTACTTCTTTAAAGAAAAGTACAATAAATTAAAAAACATCAATACTTCCTCTATTCCATGGTCCATTCCGTTCAAAATAAAATAACAGAAATTGATCCCAATTTTTTTTACGTTCTGTATATTAAATTAATCCTGGAAATGCATAAACATCTGCAACTAACACTGATCTTGAACATTAGCGACATAGTCCTTCGAGCAGCAATAAGTAGACAAGTACGCGGAGACACGTGCTCAACTTAGTTGTGTAATATGATTACTTTTTAACATCATTACACTATCTACACGGGGGTTACTGTCATTTCACATAACGTGTTTCTATGCAACGCATAGTTAATCCGCGTGTTTCGCCGTTCATTTACTATCCTTCGAACACATTGCGTTAGAAAGTCACGCTTGTCCATTAGTGAGTCACCGATATAGCCGATCGCAGATTTTCGAGGTAATATTATACCTCGGAGGGCATTCAGCTGTGGAGACTGCAAAATGGTGAACATTGTGTTACTTATTACGTTAACTGGATAATAACAATCATTTTCAAATATCTGCAATATGGTGTACAACAGAAACGTTATACGTATACAGGAACAGAAGGGGTAGCATTATAATTTTGCGTATTACTTTGTTCTGTCAGTAGTAACAATAATTACGAAACTGTGGATGTTTATGCCAACCGACTATTTTAAACAGTAAAGTCCCTATCTATGTTGTAGACATTGTTGAGAAAAGAACAAAACTGCAAGGGGAGTTGTTAATGGAATATTTTAACCTACGATTGGCGATTTGTACACAAATTTTTATTACAAGCACGATAAATAAATTCCGAATGTTTATCGTAATCAGCGATTGGTAACCGATTGTGCCGCCTCGCAGGATCGTACCACCGAAAGTAGATATTGTGCGAAGTGAAGGGGTGAACGCGAGGCCACCTAGAAAGGAACTTCCCGTGCGGACCGTAGATCAACCGTTGCGCGAATAATTATTTATTCCACCGAATACGTAACTCCCAGACACCGATAAGACGCATTGCGTACTTGAAAATCCACGTTTGCGGAATAATAATTCGAAACGAAGGTGTGTGCGCTCGCATTCGGTCGTTTGTCGACGTATGGAACCGAAAACTGGCGTTACGGTCGTTTTATCGGGCAGATAGGACAACGTGGTGCGAATGGACGAATATACAGGGTGTCCCATTTAACACTAGAACTACCAATGATAAACGCATATCTTTTTCGATCGATCGAAAAATATGGCAAACTTTTGAAAATTTTCAAAATTTATAAATTAACTAATTTCTTTGATGTCGTATCGTAAAAAAAGTTACAAAAGATCTGAGAAAATGTTCCTCCAACGAAACGTTAGAAGGATGAGTTTAGTGGTGGACGATAAGAAGGACGAATCCTTATCGAGGACGGTTTCCAAATTGTACGACACTTACTGACCCTGTGACTTGGGTCTCTCACGTAAACCACGCAGGACGTCGCACGAAGGTCCAGTATTCAGAGAAACCGGCCCATATATCAGGATCGTCTTTCAGTCGCGTGCGGGCTTACGATGCGTCCATTACCATTGAGAAAAGGTACGACTGGTCTGTATTTCGTCGCCAAATAAAATTCTTATTTTCCAGTCGCACCCAAAGTCCTCAACACTACACTACTAAACCCGTAAAAATGACAAAATTCAGATTTCTTGTTCCACAATTACTGAAATTATTAGGTTCAGTCATATGTATCTTCCGTCTTTGTTCTTAGATTATTTCATTCTTTCGTAGATGATTTACTATAATGATTTATTACAAGAAAAGTTTCTTAGCTAAAATTTAGACTAATATTTACAAAAATGTTTGTTATATTGGGTTTTATACATTCACATTTACGATAAATGTATACAATCTACAGACCAGTAATGACGATTGTTACAAGAAAAAGTTGTTTAGATACTTTGACCTTTTGTTGTATATAATTTTAAAAACATTATTTAATTTTCACTCTTGGAGTAGGTACTATCCACACTCACATGATTAACAGACTCGACAATAAACCTTTATCCGTGTCGGTGAATTTTTCCGCTGTTTTCTTCATCAACGTAATAAGAAAATGTCGCTAATAAAAATTTTTTCGCGTCCCGATTGAATGCATTGTTTTCCTTCTCGCGGACGTCCAATTCGATCAAATTACGCCTTCGCGCAGTCGCGTTCCCAGGGAATAAAATTTGTTGAAACGCAAGCGAGAGGTTATTACAGTGGTTTCACGAGTGGCTAAGAATAAATTCGTGGCGGGGGACGAAAAGGGGATTCTCGTAAATTACAGAGTGGATTCTGCGAGGGTAATAATTTACGGAGTGGATAATTTGTTTACGCGTAACGGCCGAAAGAAAGGTGTGACAGCCTTTTTCGCATTCCCCCGTCGATTAACGTGAAATACTATCGACGGTTAATGTTAAACGGCGCCCCTTCCCCAATTTTGGGGAACACTAAGCAATCTCTGTGGCCGAAAAAATAATACTGTTCTGACTTCTAACAGTTAATAACCGTCCCTACAGATTTTTGTGACCTGAAGACGAATCTGCAAACGGTTTTCCGCCAACACCCTCAGTTTTCGAGAAATTTGATTTTGAAGGAAAATGCAAATTTTCATCTTTGCACATATTCTGTATTCAACGAGGAATAGTTAGTCGGTTAATTGTTGCGTGAAATAATTCAATAAACTCTGCCGAATAAAATGATAATAAACTAAACGGAATAACTATTACTGTTTGAACACAGAAAATGTTCAAAGTTAAACATTTGGATACAGTCTACTACTTATAACTCGACTTAAACTACCGAAACAACAGCCCCAAACACCATTCTATGGGATATCGCGGCGTGTAACGAGCGATCCCCATGAAACTCGTTGTCCTATCGACTCATCGGAAAAAAAAGACGAGATGGAAGGAAGAATAACGGCGCAAGCTGTGCGCTAACGAGCCGCGAGCGAAAGGGCAAAGTCACGTTCGCCTCTAAATGTCAAAATTTTCCGATCACCGTTCCCGTGGCATGTTTCGTACGCGTTCACGTACACAATTCCACGTCTCCCCTATTACTTTCACTGTCTACGGTCCGGTGGACAGCCGGTCCTATAACGTACGCACTGTTACAACCCGAGCGAATAAAGAACGGGCGTACTGGAACGAAAAGTGTCAGAGGGAGAAAAATTGGCTGAAACAGATAATTCGTTTCTCACTTTCGTGGGGTTCTCGATGTTATCATTTTTCGAAAATTTTAACCTTTTAACGTATAATTAGTCATCTTGACTTTGAATGTTTTTTATATTTTTTATATTTTTATTTTTGTGTAGTTAATCACTTTTACAAATGAACGGCTCAATTAAAACTCTTAGGCCGCCTAATAAGTTGGCGGACCGTCCCCGTGGAACAGGTTAGCCCACAGGAAAAACGGAGAAAAAGAGGAACGATGAAATTAAGAAACACGTTCATGAGGTCGAACGAAACTGCTCACACTCATAATACCGAGTAACTTTAATTGCGAGCCTGTTACCTGGTAATTAAAACAAATCGTCGTCGTACTTAACGACCAGGCCAGGCTTTCAGGAAAACTTAATTGGCCCGGCTTCGGAAAGTTGTGGACCACTTCTCGGTCCTGATTACAGGGGGAACTGTGGATGGTACGTGTCAACGATGGCCACTACGGCCGACACCAACCTTGATGTTACTTTCGACCGTTACGTGGTGTTACGAAAGGTGTTACTTAATACGAAAATTATAGGGGATCTGTACGGATATCCGGATTACTGGTAACGAGAAATGGGTAAGATGGAGAATGTACCAGTGTATTATTGTCTATAAATTGTCTATAATTTTGACTCATTGTCGGTTAAACCGTCGTGTACTAAGACCGTCAAAATGACGGATTACAAGTTGAAACTTTAAGTGATATTACAATTTAATTCATAATATAATTTATAATTTTAAATTCTAAGAAAATTCCAAATCAGTATTTTCAATATATTTTTATAACATATAATAATTGCATTCTTCATTCAGCACAAGAACCAATCGTACAAAGAGTCCGTATTTAATGTCAGCCTAATATCATTAATTAAGCTATCGTATTTAGACAGTGGGTAAGTTGACATTTTTCCAGATATATTAAGTAATAACCGCCATTCCTTAGGATTAGATATTAGTAAACGTACGGTGCAATTAAAGATAATGTTCGACGTGTGATTGTGTAATGAAACTCAACTGTACGGAGTAAAAGTGATATTGAAAATGAGACATGTTTGAGGAAAAGTGAACGACAAGAATCGTAGCGAAATATACAGATATGCAGTGCGTTTCGGAGATACTGTAATACAAGTATTTACTTTAATACTTAAATTTTATTAATCTAAATTGACTGATACAATAAGGCCTGTGATATTGATCTGACGTTAGATATTCATACGATATAAGCAATGTGTCGACCGGAAATGTGGTGTCGATAATTTTCCGTTAACTATGCAACGACTTTCAATTCATTATAATATATATTCATTATTTCGCTCACGTGGAATCGATTGAACAAAGTGTTCAGATGGAAATGCTAAACAGATTTAACAAACTAATTGCCTATTATATTATGTGCATATTGTTCACGCTAATAATGACATCCATTAGTGCATTACATTACGTTACAGAGTATCCCTTGTAATAAAAATTTAATTTAAATCATTAACTTTTCTTTTAAATGCACGGGAACCACTGAATGAAATGCTATTCGACTGTTCAAATTATGTCGCAGGCTGTGTTTAATCAACTGGTCTAATACAAAACTAATGGCCTCTAATATTTGAGTTACTTTACCAATTCATTCAATCAATAAGTGAAAATGATTTACAAACATAATACTTTTCCTAATTCATTCGATTAATAAAGATAATAGTCATTTTATTAGTAAATTATTGGATCAAGTGAAAATTAATTCTTCAATGACACTGACTTATTTAATTTCTCCTACCAGCGGGAAATAAATAGAAGGCAATTTATTATATCATTTTGAAGTTACAGATCAGAGAATTAATCAACTTGTTTGCAAAATAATTTCACCGTTTAAAAAACATTAATAAAATGACGTACGGTAAGCGGAAATAAGAAAATGGACCGAAAATCGAGGAGTTTAAACGAAGAGGGGAATGGAAATGGCTCCGACGAGGCCAGTCCTCTTCTCGGGCGAGATCGACGACCACTCCGCGGGGACTCCTTAAGGGTTCAAGCGCGGCTAGTTTGAATTTCAATTTAACGGCGAGAATCGACGACTGCCCGTTCATTTTCCTGTCCTCTGTAGGGACACTTCAATTGCCCGGGGATCAAGTCGCCGCTACGGTCGGACTGAAAGTGTATTTCCAATCGTCATTCCGACTACGCGATTGACGACCCGTCGACGGATTCGTCCCCCTCCAACCCCAACACGTACGTGTGTCCTCCCTTTGGAACTCGTTCCTTTCTTCGGTTGCGAATTCGGAAGAGATCCTGTCTGTTTGCTGGCGTGACTTAATTAGTAAGCCGACTTGGCTGGGAGTTTAATTTCATTAGTAACGAACTTGTCTGTCCACGACTACTTCTACGTCATTGAACAGTCGACCTCGATCCACGGAACGATTGGAATAATGCTGGGCGATGGGGGAAGAAAAGTCCAGATTTAACAGCGCATTTTTAACGTTCAGGTAAGGTAAGTCCCGTGTAACACGGGCAAAAAAAGAAAGTATTTTTCATGCATTTATTTTGCAGTTTTTTGAAACAAATGCTCTGTTTTTATACCGACGAAGTATTTAAAAGTTTGAAAAATGAGGATATAGCCCTATTTTTTCCCATTCTGAACATACATATCTTCAAAAATATGGACACTTTAAAATTGGCCACATGAAAATTAAATAAAGTTAACGCTACGTCGACCCTATCTCTAAAAAATGGCTTCGAAAACAATGATGAACATATCCTGTCAGCGCATTGCGTCCATCGAACGGTTTAACTCTGTACTGAAACACACTTTCATAATTTTATACCCAAGGAGATATTTAGGTGTTCCGCTTCTGGTGGTCCACCCTGTATATGTAGATACCGTTTTATTGGCCAAAGGGTTGCGAAAGACGCAGGGACATAAAGGGGAAGGAAAATAGAGGCAAATCGGTGCGCAACGTCGCGTGACGGCCACGAGTTTTCGTGTCGACGGGTTGTGGCGAAGGGAAGGGGGAGGGGCAGTGGTCCGCGGTGCATGTAAGGCTGTTTCTATGCGCACGATATTATCGGGCCAGCTCGAAAGTGCAGCGTGTATCAGTGCCGTACGTTTCCTGCGATGCACGTGCGCCAGCACGGACTTTGGCTATCGGCCGACCGACTTATGAGATAATCGACGTCCCGTCCTGTTCACCCGCTCGCTCCCCCGGTGAAAATCGACTACGAATCGGTGTCCAAATTGAATGTCGACAGTGGCGATACAATTTGTACGATTCGATCGGAACCGTGCGCGAAGAACACTGGTAGAGTTTAACAACTGTTAATTCCTCGATCGTTTTCCAGGCTGATTGAAAGTCTTGCATAGTAGATATGAGTTGCTCTACGCACGAGCATTTATAGAAGTTTCAGTAGTTACATAAATGGGAAACCATTATTGTGTTTTCTTAGACTTACGCTTCTATGGTATAAATTGACTGCGGATATTTATGCAGGATGACATTTTATAAAGTAATTCGTAGAGACAAGAGAAGGAATTGCTTTCTGTTGGTTACAATAGAACTACTGGTGATAAACGTACATCTGTTTCTGTCGGATCGATAAACATGATAAACTTTTCAGAGTGTACAAATGTATAAATTGGAGTGATTAAATATGTTGACAGAGTAACAGAATTGGTTGGCCATAATATGTATAAAATTCAGCAAAAAAGGGCAGCAGAAAAATCTCTGACTTTTTGCACAGTGAAGTATTAATTTTAGTCACTAAAGAACTATTTCCTAATTTTCACAGATCATTAAAATGTTTGGAGAATATGATTCACTGTTATCATTAAAATTTTCTAAACTGTCGTCGTGTAACTGCAATTTCCAGCATACGAATCGTTTTCTCAATACCGTTCTTTACCCCTGCGAAATCAATACGGACTGTTCGATCGTCTCGATCATTTTCTCTAACTACCAATGCACGGCGAGAGGAACGAATAAGTCCTGTTGACAGTATCTGTTTGCATTCTCCACGGAGTGGAGCCCGCGTATTTCGCCCAGCGCAATATTCACAGAGAATCGACGTCGTGGAAGGTTCTGCCACGGGATTGAAGGAATTACCCTCCCTCGACATTGAAAATCTGAGACGAAAGCAGTGTGTAAACAGACGACGTCGTAATCACGAGAGTGACTGTAAACGAAGTGACTGTAAACGTATTAACGGCATCGGCGAGCCGGCTGCGTAGCCGCGACTCGGCTTCCAATCGGTTCTGACGAAAATCCCATGAAGTATCGCGGGATAAAAGCTGTAGGGATTAGTAGCCGTGATAAATTACAAGGATCCTCTGATATTCGAATACTGTGAACGCGACGAATTAGATAGAGATGAAGCATTCGATAAAATTTCGTACCAGAGTATAACAGTATCAGAAATGCTGTCTGCAAAGCCCTCGGATTTATATGCACCTGGCGAATTCCATTATGACGTTCTAGAAGTAGCTTTATCAGCACATTCGATGGCCAAGCTTTAGATGTCATTCATACATCACCGCTCCGAAGGCCATCTTGAGCGTTCTTCGGGCGTGTGTTCGATTTATCGTCAATACCGGCGTTCATTTGTTAAGGATCTCAACAAAGAGACGCAATTTCGTCCCTTAGTGTACTCGAATCGTAACGAACGTGTCGAGCAACAGTGAAGACACGAAGGATGACTGTTCACCTTAAATAAAAATATACTACTATGAAGATACCTGGAGAACATTTTTTGTTGTGAGGATTCAGCAGTATCAGTTGAAGTATATTTACATTGTTGACATAAATATAATAATTATATAAATTGATTTTTAAAATAGAAATGCTCGAAAAAATTGTATTTCATTTTGTGTAATACTTGCTTCTTTTGTGCGAATTTCCTTTAGTAACGATTCTTAATTTTATGAGGTATTAGAATGCTTTTCCGTAGAAATTGTTTTCCTTCTTTACTTTAGAATCTCGTTTTGCGACGAACGTGAGTAGATAAAGGATTAAACTATACCTTTTGTATTCGCGATGGTTTAATAGTGATTCTTCTAACCGACTGCAAGTTTCATAACTCCGCGGAACAGTGGCAACGGAAGCAAAACTTTTTGTTTCCCCGATTAACTTAACGCTGCATGGAAAGTTTGAATAACTTTATTGCGGATAACTTCTCAGACAAACCATTAGGGCTGTTTGTACTTCTTGGATTTCACGATCGTTCTATTCGACTTTTGTGAACGCGATTAAATAACTGCCTCGCCGCCTCTTCAAGTTTGAATCTGTTACTGTCGGAGCTTTCTGAATACTAAATTTACGGCACTGAAAGCTCTGTACATTGCTTTCTATCTTAATATAATCAGACCTTAGTAAAATTATTTATTACGAAATCAAGTTCGTTCAAATAGAGCACACAAATTTGAGAAATAATTGTTTATATATATATTTGTAATACATTATAGGTATAGTAAATACTCATTTACTGTATAATAAATACTCATTATTTAATCATGATTGTAATAATCTCGTGTAACAAATACTCATTAGTTATATGTGAAAAATTTATGGTTCGTTTTTAATAACATGGACCTTCCAGCGAATACACGAGTACCCTGGTTTCGCCCCTACCTGCTCGCCCGTTTCCTCTCCATGTTTCACAGTGTTCCGGACCAAAATTAATTTAACAAGTCCATTACAAGTTAATTAGATTTTATTTCCCGTATACTCGAGTGAATGGTCAATCTATTACGGTTGAGTAAATTGTGAAGAGTCTAAAGCCATTAACTGTATCGTCCTTTAAATATACTTGTAATCACATACATTTTCTAAGGGTACAATTGTATTAAAACATTAAATTTTAATTTGTTTTAGAATTACTGAATCACTGTATCTTAATCACTGTATGTTAATAGCGATGTAATACTGAAAATGAATAAAAATTCTAATAATTTCTGTCATGTAATCTAAGGTTTGTTTCTATTTCTGTACCCACTGTGATGTTTAATAAAATTTTCACTATTATCAATATATATTTCGAAAAGTTTGAATTTTTTTCGTAAATTACAAACCTGGAGTGGATACGTTAAGCAGCGTCACGATTTCCAATTAAAAGACGGCCCGCGAAGATATCAATATTTTAATTGGCAACCGTGTGTCGCTGCGTCGAGCCAATTTACAGGCGATTGAATCACACGGGTCCTTTTCACCGACGACTTCACTGCCGAGGGGCACCGCGCTTCGTCGCTATTATTCCAATTAATTACCGTATCGGATTCTCCCGCTAAAGAGTCAGATGCAATAATAGCCCTCGCCTATCGACCGACCCGGTAACCGACTCCGAGGAAACGAACGGATTTAAACTTATTGTCGATGGACCGTGAAGAAGATTAACCGCGTGATTAAAGTGTTGACCTTGATACATTTAGCGATATAGTGTATGTATATTGTATATGTATTATACAGGGTGTAACAAAAAATGTTCGAGGACCCAGAAATGGGAGACTCGTGAACTGATGTGATATAAGTTTTTCCTTAGCAAAAATGTTATCCGAGGCTTTGTTAACGAAATATTAACGAAATATCCCGAACAATCAGAGCACGAGTCTGCCAGCCAAGTTCTCGCGGTAACATTGGCTACGCGTTGCGATTGGTAGCTGACAAATTTTACAAGACATTACAAAATTATAATTGTAAGGGATATATTACAAAACTGTAAAATTTGTTTGGTAATTATTCCACGCAGTATATAACTAAATACAGTTAAAATATCGTAAATACACCTGCAGAATGTACACCATGTTATAATAAACCAACCACAGACTTTCATTTCCGTCAAGAAAATTCGTTCCGAACCAGGAAATATTAAACGCTGAAAGCTGGCAAGCTGCGGCAACCCCTTCGCTTTATCAAAATCCCGGGACACGTATAAATCGGTCGTACACAGCTCCGCGGCGAAGAAGTGCTGATAATATTTATCGGAGCTGACATAGACAAGTCTCCGACAATACGGGAAGACGTATCGCGGTCCCGCATAGACGTGGCACACAGAGGGACGCTTCCTTAGGGCTCGAGCGGGCACGCCGTTTATCTTTTCGCGTCCGATACGTGACTGTCTACAGATTCCTAAATATTAATCATGACAGATTCATAAGTATTATTGTTATAATGACTTATGTGCAGTCTGTGAGCATAAAAGGTGTTTCACGCCGGGGTATGTACCTAAAAAAATATTCAACCTAGCGTCCCAGTCTTGCATGTATATATTCTTTAATATCTTCTTCACAGCATGATTATGAAGTTAAAAACCGTCGACCTAGCCCCGAATAAAAAAGCTCACGAAAGTCTATTTTATTTTAGCAAGGGTGTCCAGAGAAACGAAAAAAGTGTTCGTCATCTTTGATAATCGAACCAGTCGGTCCTCTGTTCTAGATTCGCCGGGTGTGAACTCCTTGTTTAGCCGCGGAGCAGCCCCGATCTAGGGCAACCTGGCTCTGCCTCTCGGTATAGACGGTCGACGGTCCGCGACTGCGCGGAATCTCTCTTCGGGACACTGCCCCGGTTTCGAGAGTACACCTTCAAGGTCCCGCTGCTCCACGGTGCAACCCCCCCTCTCTTTCTCTCTCTTTCTGACCGATCCGTCCAGGTGCGTCGATGGACCGGAAGCGTTTGCATCGCTCCTGCGAGAACCTATTCCACCCCTTTCTCTGACTTACACCCCTTGCTACATCTTCCACTGTTGGAGAATGTGGGGACAACGGGAACTCCTGGTGATTCCTCGCGCAAATTGTAGTTGCAAAACTTATCGTCGTAGGGTAAGTGATCCAATTACGGACGGTGTCCGTATTATGTAGTACACTTGTGGTTTTTGGTCACAGTAAGTAGAAAATGTCAGTGATGAACAGACACGTTAGCCAAGTCCTTTTCAACAGCACGTTCACCAAACGAATGAATTCGATTTTTTTGAAAATTAAAACTTGTACTCCACTAACAACATATATTACAAAGAAAAAAACATCACGTACCCCAAGAACAAGTATACTCCATTACCCTAGCAATTTACCCATTCCTCTTCACCGGACACTAACCCACGACCCAACACTTAACCGAAACCACCAACAGCCATAAACAAGTCGTCCCTCGATCATCCCCACCCGAAACTAGTTTAACCTCGTTCCCCTAATCCCTTCGCCCCGTAGGACAATTTATCCCCTTTTCTTCAACTGTCAACCCAAGTTAAGGCGCTGGCGAAGGATCAATGACAATCGCGTGTCTTCACGATCGTTCCTTTGTTCCCTTATTGAAAGGGGCCACAAAGAAGGAGAAAATGGGGGTTGTGGAAGAATAAAATATTATCAAGGACAAGGAAGGAAAGAGGAAAACAGGGATGGGGGTGCAAGAGGAAGGGGAAAGCAAGATAGAGAGAGAGATTTCGAGGGGGGATGAGTCGGGACGAACGAGGGAAGTAGTGACCTAGTCTAAGTGGCCGAGATGCATGACCCGAATACCGGTGCTGTACAGGTGTGGTGTGTGTCCCATTGGCCTCTACCCTCTTCGAGGCACTCCGTGTGCCTTCGGATACACGTCGGCAGCCGTGGGGCGGCCGTAGGCGATGGTAGTGGTAGTAGTGGTAGCGGTCGAGAAAGAGCTATGTGGTCCCAAGGGATGCACAAAACGGAAATGCCATCGATCTTTCGATATCGGCCGTAGAGAGGTCTCTCTCTCTCTCTCTCTCTCTCTCTCTCTCTCTCTCTTTCTTTCTCTCTCTCCTTGGCCGGGTACGATACAAGACAGAAACACGCGACTGATAACAGGGCTAACGTTTCAAAGGAGGATCACGGCAAGGTAGCACGGGCGGTTCCGTAGTCCCGGGGGTCGTTGGCCGGCTGTAACCTAATCGCGACGTTATGTAACGATAACTCTACCCCTCGTAACGGCAAACTGGCTTGAAAATGGATCGATCGAAGGTGTGCTCTTTACCTTTAACGGATTACCTGAAAGCGGGCTGATTATAGAAGGGACAATCGCGTCGGGGTAAGTGGCCCAGAGGCCAGCTTTTTTAATAACGTTCGGGTCGTTTCTGTTACGACTTGTTGTTAGCTTGGAATAATGGCTAGAAAAACATTTCCAGGATCGACTCGTTAATAGCTTGTCAATGGACTGGAGGGATGGAAATTAGTCCATCTTGAAGGAGGTTGTCTCGATCGTTACGTGATTCTTCGATTTGGAAAGGGAAATTGAGTCATTTGAAACGTTTTAGCGGATAGAACGAACTTATGAACCTATGTTATGAATGCAAATTGCACTAGACTTGGCGTTTAAAACTGATAGTATGCTCCTATACACGCTGGTTGAGCTACCGGTAGTAAACAACAATTACTTACTTTCTTGTTTTAATGTGCAATGACTTGTGATAGTTATGATTAGTTCTAACAATTGCGGTAGTTTGTCAAAGGAGTTCCGGAAGTAAGAAAGTGACATGACCAGGCATGAAGGTCGAGTGAATAAAACAATGACTTATAAAGTAATTTGCATCGATCACGTTCACGTCTCCATATTATGGACATTCCCACATTTGTTTATTAACATTGATTCATAAACTGTGAAAAATAAATGGAGCACAAATTATCAGAGGTCGAAAGAGAAACAAACATACCTATGTGGCAAACATTTATGACTCGTAATCTATACAACAAAACATTACAAAAATTATATAAAACCCATGAATTCTACAACAGAAACAGGTCGCATATTGGGGTGTTAAAACAAGTGACTACATTCTAAATTCAGTCAACGGTCCAACGAAGACACGAGGATCTTCGTATGAAAATTGAAACGCAGACTACGGAGATCCATTTAACCAGAACGCGGGAAACAACGCGGAACTGATGCATCTGTCTTCAATGAGTCCGAAAATTTAGTTTACTGCCGCAATCCAGTCCGCCAGTTCGAGCGGATTTATACGCGTCCTTGACCAACAGGCGCGTAGAGCATCGGCGTCGAGTTCCGTAACAATAATGGCGTTTCGCGCGGTGTCGGCGCAGCGCCGGGAATTTCGTAGACCGGACAGACACTCGACCCGCAGCGAAAGTCGTATGATTGTCCACTTAATCCTTCCGTGATGGATTGTTTTTTCAACAATGAACTTAGTAATACAATACGCGTTATAATCCAGTCGAATATGAAGAACAAAATAGGATAAACATAGTTTTGAAAATGGGATATACAGTAATGTCTCGATGAGTGCGACATACTCGGGTCAACTTCGGACAGAGATGGACACAGTTTTATTCGAATAATCCATAGTGAGAAGCAGTATCTAAGATCGTCATCCTGACCTTTAAACAGTTCATGAGATTAAATAATTGTTTGCAAAGTGTCTATTCATTCAAGAAGAAATATTATGTATTGTGGTTGAAATAAATCCGAACCACATTTTTTCTAGGGAATATAATCTATTCTTTTCTGGACAGATATTATTTTTCACCGTGTTTTCAGACATGGTATAGTTGTAAAAGTAAAACATTATTTGTTTTACGTGATTATTTGGGTACAAAAGGGTTAACCAGCGATGCAAACAAACAGGACACGCGGGGAACGTTCGAATCGAGCCAAGCTACGAAACTACGGCACCGCCGCGCCGGTCGACCTTGAACGCAACCACGAAGACCGATGGGGAAGCTTCGACGGGAAATTACATTGCGGTTCGGGACGGAAGTCATCTGTGAAGGCGAAACCGTCGCAGTTGCCGTCCTGGTGTTACTTTCCTTTTTTTTTGACCCTCCTGTTCTCATTACGAAAATGAGATTCGCCGTTCCGTGTCTTAATTTGCGTCGCTCCCCTTCTTCTGCAGTTCTAACCGCGGGATTTGGGTGTACTATGTTTTAATAAATTTAATACTTATTTTTTGGAAGAAGGTGAGGGTAGAAGTAAGGATTTTTACTGAAATAATATTTTTCGTTCTTTAACACGTTGACTGCCACGTACATTGCAAAGCTGGATTATTTGAATACCGTTGCGAAAAAGTAAGTAGTAGCAGTATAATGTAGAACAACACCAACGGTTATCACTACCTATCATTCCCTGTTAACCTGTTGGTAGGTTAACTGCCACAGTAGTCACCGGTGACTAACATCATTAAATTACATGAAAAAACATTTAAGTTTTGATTACCCTAAAGAAATGCATAATAGAATACCAAAAAACTGTTTGTTTACAACTAATAAATTAATCAAGATATTTTTTCCTGCTCGAAACGCTGTCAACCAATTACTTTCGTATGTAATATTATGGTCTGCATCAACGAACAGTAATCCGTGATTAATTTATAGAAATTTTGTCTAACAGTGAATTAATGAGACACGATGATTATATCTCAATGATGATGACCTACTGAAGCCCATCGAGACTCACTCATACCTAACAGGTGCCGAGCTTGTAATTTACATTGGAACATGCGAACTGAACAAATGCATTTCATATGGATGATGGCATATGGAAACTAATTTGCATGTCGTTAGTTTCACGTCGAAGTAATATTATCCTTGACATTCTCCAGGCAATCCAGCACCCCATTATCAACTCTGTCTCACTCTTTCATCAGGAAAAAATTATACGTCGAACAAATTGTTTTCAAATAAACAGTGTCAGAAACCCAGTAAAACAACATTCTTCGCCCTAAAATTTAACAATTTTACCCAAAAAAATGTTCACTCTTATAACAACAAAGGATTACACTTAAACTCTTAAGCAAAAGTATTGTTACTTCCAATTACAATTGTACGTATTTTCGAAAACAAAACTTATTTGTTAAGCTTTCATTTGTAGTTTCGTTTAATTTCGTAAGAAAGAGAAAAATTAATTCTTTACATATTATCACTCCCTTCTCATTTCCCCTGCGCTTCCATAATTCGTGCATGAATCCCTCCTATACAGCGTACCCGCGGATCCCTAACGAGTCGCGTGATTTCGCGAATAAATCGTAACTTCAATTGCGCGCCGTGGATAAGGGATGGAAGGATATCGGGGCGGGCGGCGGCGGAAAATATTCAGTATCAGAATTAATAGGCGAATGGGGGTACATGCACGTAGGCCACCACCTCTGCCTACTATCTGTATCATGGCCGAACCGTGCAGATATCCGTCTGTCTGACCTAAATACGTAATTATCTTTTCGCGAGGCACGACCTTGGACGGGCCAAGTCCGAACTGGGCCATGTCTCTGTCTGCCAGTTTTACTTCGTACATAAAGTTACCTGTTCACCTTCCCTCCTTCTCCCCCCTCTCCCTTTTAAGACCCTCTTAAAAGAATCTTTTAAGGCAGAACGAAAGGAATCGGATACACTTGGAAGCGTCATCTGTCTGGGAATAATATGTCATAATTCTCAAGGATCTCCGGGGGATAGTTTAATTAATCCGCTTTAATGGAGATCCGAGATACCCAGCCGTCGCTTTTTTTTTAATTACACACCGAGTGCTGGGGCTCTACCAGTCTCAGGATTTAACGCAGTCGCAGAAAATCCCTTAGGGCACCGACAACCCCTGCGAGATAACACGTCCCCGATATCTTCGTGCAAACTTCGTCGATTATTCGCGATGAAATAAAAGGTACCCTTCGAAAAAGAAGCCAGGTTGTCGATCGAAATTTTTTCGTCTTCGTCAGACTTCGGTACTACCTTCGATGAGTTCCGACGTTCACCTGGTTTATGGGTCGTTGGGTACCGGTGGCTGATACAAAATGGATGGGTCTTTCAGGAAGATGTTCGTTCGATCGAAAAACGTTATACGGCGGCTGACCGACACACACAGTCCGACAACTGGAACGCTGACCCAGTTAATACACCTGTAGAAACAGTGCCAACACACCCCGCGTCCACGGATGTCGGGTCTCCGCCGACGAATGACCCTGCGCACGTATCCTACCCGAACGAGCTGTTAATTCCATTGTGTAGGTATACACGCAACGTAATCCGTTCGTAAATGACACCTTTCGAGTAATTCCTTATCGTTCTCGCGAGGTAAGGACACTGTTGTCGGGGTTACACACAAGATCCACCGTGTTTATCGGGTTACCTTGATCGCTGATCCTCTTGCTCCAGTTCGAGGGATCAATTCAAGATTTTACGCTAAACGAATTTCTTTCGGTTAAATACAGATATAAGTCGTCGATGGAGTATTTATATGTATATCGGTATGATTATTTTTGGGTTTGTTTTTTTAAATTCGTGTTGGGATAGGCAGATGTTTTACTGTGTTACTAACCGTCGGTACAGGAAAGATTTGTTTGTTGATTTGGTTAATCAGTGGCTGACCGAGAGCAGATCGGTTTGTCAGTCAGTTCAACAGTTATGAATTATTGAACAAAGTTGACATTAGATTTCAAACAGCTTTCGAATAAACAAATTTCAAAATATTAAAAAATTCTTCGAGATACGTTTATACATCACTGAAGACAACATACCCAAGTGTCAATAAAATCTGAAATGTCACTCCAAAAATTGTCCGATTTCGTGTGGAATGCCCCGTATATCTATGTATAACAATTCAGGGAAGTGTTTATAAGATGTTTTTTATTCGCCCCATAAGCATCCCAGAATCGTGCAACAGGCGTCGGTTGTTTTTCAGAAGATCTGTACAGCTGGGGGATGTTCGAAGAAATCCCGGCGTAGGTCACGGCGGCGGTGCATCGTGCGCGGCGCGGCTCCCTCGCTAAAGAGCGCAGGTGGGAAAGCCGGGTCGCAAACGGGGTCGCAGCCTGGGGGTAGGAGTGTGATCGGCCGATGTAGGTCAGTCGAGAGTGTTGGCCCCTTTCGCCTTGACACAAACACAGGTTATATGGATCTCTCGGTTTGGGTCAGGTTACCGATGCGCGCGGAACTCTTGAAATTCTACGAGGCGGACATCTATACGTACGGCCGCACCTAGACGAATCTGTTCTGTGTACCAATTAATAATCCAGGATTTTTTCCCTCAGATTCAACAATTTCTTTTTAAGTGTTCTCGCCATTGTGACGCCCAGAAAAAATTGTCATTTTTTGGGAATGTTTTTCTTTTAATAGTTAAGCAGTTCCGATTGCGCACCGCGGCGCGGAAACTTTTATCGCGCCGTTGGATTTCGTTTCGAGTTCCTCCCTGCTTTTTCCAGTTTTTTTCCGGCATATATGTATACACGATGAAGGTATTGCACCGACCTTTCGCTATGCGTGGTACAACGTGTGGATAATCGAATGGAGTAAATCCTCGATGAGTGTTGAAGGGCTCCTCAGCAGTGAACATTAAATATTTCGTAAATTAATGGTCATATTCGGCTGAAACTTTTTTTTTAAAAACCCAATATTTACTAGTTCCAAGGAAAAGATGGGGCAACGCCTGGACAATAATCGTGTAGAACAAGCCAGACAATAATCGAGAGGAGTCTGTATTTCGTTGACAAAGCCTCGAAGAACCTTTTCGCTAAGGAAAGAGTTGTTTCGTATCACCCCGGGAATCACCCCCTTTAAGGACTTACAACCTATTTAGGGACATCCTGTATACTTGCGACCCACGGTGCCGATGATCGCGGGATACGATTGCGAGAACGTCGAAAGAATAATGCGAGTTATTACGGAAAGGGGGCGAGTTTATCGTTGTCATCGTTCGCGAATTAATCGAGCGGAAAGTTTTCTCGTTTACCCCGCCGCCAGAGAGAAATAGAGAGAGAAAGGACACGGAAACTTTGTGCGGGCGAGGGAGGAAAGTGTATGGACACAAACGACATCGTTGCCTCCCGTTGTCCGGCAACTATTATATACGTCACCGAAACTCTGATTTCCGTTTGATTCGAATCGGTTTAAATTCGTTCCCGACGTCAAAGTTTTCTCGTTAGATCGTTTTCCTTCTTTTTTTTTCTGTTCGTCGGCCACTGATTCGAGAAGGAGCTCGCGAAACTACGACTCGAAGGCGCCGAAAATGTTTCTTCAGGTGGGACGACGTCGTAGTTGCGTGTACACACAAATGGTCTGCTCTCGCAGACGTGAATTCGCGTCACCGAATAATTGGAGACGTGTTATTAACGGGACAATGGATCTCGTTTCGCTAGACGATTGATGCAGGATGGAGTATTGTTGAGTTTTGCTTCGCACACGGTTTTATTGGGCGCGACGAACTGTTCTTTCTGACGTGGAATTTCTAATACCTGGTGTGAATTCGATAGAAATGATGCTGTAACGTGGAATACCGGAGAGTATTTCATACAGGAAGTAATTCATACAGACAAGAGCATATTTAAGAATTTCTGTGTTCTCTTTAACCTTTCAGACCACCACCACTTGTGTACATGAAGTTCCTTACAATTAAAAAACAAGGCCTTAGGTATAGTGTGTTGCAGATCCATTTTTCTTAGAAATTTGAATTTTGTCATGTTCCGAATGTTTCTAGTAGGTCTATTGAAAAGGAGTGAGAGTACAGATGAATTCTGTAATATAGACCGTTATTCGAAGTTTTCATTCAATAGAAAAGAGTACCAAATAAAATCTCATCCATTATTAGAGTAAAAATTTACAAGAACAATGCTCAACACTGGTGCACAGTATGTGAAAACTTGTATTTTCCGGGGGGTGGGTGGGAGACGAATTCTGTCCTCGCGCCGAACCGAACGCCGCTATCCATCGGTCCCCGTTGTACACAAGAGGGAAAACTTAACGGCACGCCGCGAAGCGCAATAACGTGTAATTAAGTGTGCACAAAGCGTGTGACGGTCAGCGATGCGCATGAGACAAAGGCAGACTGAATAGACACGTTCAACCGGCAACACGCGATCGTGCCTGTGCACGGTGTGTGTTCTCGCGGAACCTGTTCGAATGCATCCATGACCGTGCCCGTTCATGTGCGCTGACACATATTCCCGTATGTCGCCCCGCGATATGTGTCAGGGTCGATGATTTATTACGGGATCCTGGCCTGGCGAACCACTGCCTCCCCCGCTACAGCTCGAGGAACATTTTCGCTTTAATTGCGGAAACGATCGAGAAATAATATCGTGTCCCGATTCTAACTGTGGACTTCTTGCGCCGACGAATCCGTTGCTCTAATCGGCCGGGGGAACTTGAGCGATAGTGCTCCTTTAACCGTCTGTTAATTCACTTCGAAGTGGCAGCAGGTGGTAGGCTCGTACTTTGCAAATTGCGCGCGAGAGTGTAACGGAGAAATGACATTCTGCAAAGATTTCTCTTATTGTCTCTATTTTGAGGAGGGGTGTGGTGTTGATTGCCGATGTACAGGAAATCACATAAAGAGAAAGCTGGACTGCCTGAACCTCCTCGCTCTTCGTCCAACTCTACTTCCAAAATGTACGGTGCTACAAAGAGTCTAGAGAAGAGGAACAGGAAGAAATCTAGGAAAGAAGCGTTATACCGAATGAAATTACTCGACGTGGAGCGGTTGGCGAGTATTGTTGATAAACACTGGACGGTTAACAGTTCATCCCGGAGGGGTGCCAGGAGACGGTCTAGGCGGGGTCATCCCGCTCGCGGGTGGTGGGTGGGATCGAAGCGCGGGTGGCTAGCATAGTGGAACCGAGCCCCAGTTTCCGAAGGAGACTCTCTGAAGAGAGATGCAAGTTGGAGGGTGCGGGGTGCGGTCACCTCCGGCCGTTAACCCCGTGCAGCCAGCGCACTGGATACACTCACCCTCTGTGGTGCGTGTGCGGGGGTGTACGTATACACCGTTTCAACGGGAACGGGGTGTCCCGCAGCCTGCAAACCGACGACCTACAGTCTGCTGTGCGCGGCGGCTGCACGTATAGCGTGTACTCGTCGAAGGGTTGCAATTATTGTTCCAACGGAATCTCGATGGTATCGGTAGACTAACCGTTGTTTATGTAAATTTCCAATTTTGGACAGCCCATGGATCATTCTGGGTCGATGCAACTCAAGCTACTTTACAATCAACTGCTGTTGAAAAATTATCTGTTAAATAACGACGCAAACATTTTGAGATGAAGTTTCAACACTGTGAATTATATTGTCATTGTGAAAAATTAAGATTTCCGCTGCCAAGAGGACACGGCCTAGTCATCGCCAGAGAACGATGTATCGGTTCTGTTCCCCAATTGAACCAGTTATGTTGGTCGACGGTATTTTCGTGACATCCCCGCGGAGAAAAGAAAGCTTATCAGATGAGTTATCAAAAGGTGGATGAGGATAGATCGAAGGAACTTCACCTTGAGCCTCAAGTGTCGCGGGAATAAGATTACGGGAACCTCGTTTGTTACACACTGAAATATTGCAAACATTAGTGACTTAGCGAACTGAATTACTCACTTTTTCAACGTCTATTCCTCGTTTAATACACGCGGCCGTTTAATAAACCGATGCATTGCTACTCATTGAATTAAACTGAATTTCAGTTAAGCTCGAATCAAGGAAATATGTTTACCTATCGTTACAGTTAAGCATGTAAATTATTGGTATCAAGTTAATTTATCAATCTCTATTAGGTTGTTGAATAATAAATATCGCCTTTGAAGTGCAGAGTTTGAACCGCTACAACTTATCTTGATGCGAACATTTTTAACCGAAATAAGATCTGTCCGAATCGACATACTCTTGCAACGGGTTAAGTCTAACATCTGATATTGAATATGAACTTTAAGAAAGCAAATATTGTATTGGTAAACATTGTACCATTTCACTATGTTGCAATTAAAGTGTCTCCCGAACTAAAAGCTTTTAAACATAAATAGTTTAATACAGTATGACCTTCACATATCCTTTATGCGTCCATCTACAAAGAAAATAATTCCCATCAAATTATTTACCACTCAGAATTCATTTAACTTTCATTTGAAACATTCTTCGGTATCGTCAACAGTTTCGAAGACATTCGATGGGATTGATTCAAACGACTCACCCTGTACATGAAACAACTGCGAGGGAACGAGGAATAAATTGCATTGTCACATTTGATCTGGATTCCAGTAATTATACCGAAGTCTGTTTAAATACAGATCGACAGGATTATGCGTCTCAGCGGGCAGCATTGTAAATTCCGTGCGCCAGGAGGCCGTGTGAAATTTACACCAGCCGCGTTTCCGGTTCCCGTGATTTACCGGGAACCCTTTAAATCTAACCGAAATACCGGGAGAACCGAAGACTATTTCGGTGGTCGGCAATGAGGCTGCAAAAACGCTCTTGATTAATGAGAGCAAAGTTTCTGGAAGATCTGGTTTGGTGCACTTTACTGAAACTATTTGTAACCAGGAAATGATTGCTGCGAGGAACGCCTCGAGAAACGCTGACCAGGTGGTGGTAATATGTTCATTGATAAGAGCACAAATTGCTTTACTACTAATTTTGCAAGATTGTAAATATTATCGTTTACAAGTGAAGTGCTTTTTCATGGAATTTAATTATGCCGTTTTCCGGTGATTATCGTGACAGTGAACGTGTCCATGATATGTTGTTTGTTATTAAGAATAATATTTTAAGAAAGTTAATAATTGGTTTAAATTGTTCATAAGCATTTTACAATTTTAATTTCGTTGGCGTCATTTAACAACATTTCTTTAATATTAGGAAATTTTTTAAAGTCATTTACTTACGTGTTAAAATGCATTAAATATATAAATCAAGAGGGTTGCGTATTTTCTGAATATAGTAAAATGGACCGTCACTATTATTGTTACTGAGTATTTTGCAATAGTACAATTTTTCGGTAAAATGTACCTCTCAGAATTAAGAAATAACAATCTCCAAAACGCCGGAATACAAAATAATCTTTGATATCTAAATCATTTATCAGTACTACATGAATTTCAACGGAGAGCATTGTAACGTTTCATTATTAATTGAATCAAACCAATTACACGAATGAATGAAATTTCACGGTGGAGTTATTTAAGTTCGTAATCAAAGGGACGATCTTATTTAAATGCAATCTGGGATTTTCAGATAATCTTACAGATCTTTGGTATTTCTATTCCAGCAAGTCCCTCAGTAAATCCGGAAGATAAGCGATAACCGACCGTGAAGGTGACTTTGATTAATAAGGATGTCGTCTTGTTCGCCCTGAAGAATTACCGAAACCTGTTTCAGAAATAAATTACGACAGATTGCATTCTATTTGTTGCGAGGGCAACTCAATTGAAAATCTACGTGTAACACTGAACTAATTTTAGCACGATCAATTAGACTCGTAACAATTTCGTACTACAAAATCATTGTAGTTGAAATTGTATTTCAGTACATTTTATTCAGCACCGGAAAAAGTTTCTAATCAACTTTGAATCATTATACTGGTTAGAGACAGTTCAAGCATTTTCTTGATTATAACTTCTTAACTAATGATCGTCAGTTCAAACCTTTTGAAGGTTACTCGGAAGGGTGATCTTGATATATGTCAAGGTCAGAGTTATCCGTTGTGGGTACTTTCCGGAAGTTTATCCAAAATAAATTCCAAAGTTCAATTACTAGTTAAACATGCTGTAAATATGAATCACCAAAATCCTCCCTGTAATTATATCATATCATTTCAGTGATCGTGGCCGTTAGTGTATTTTCAAAAATAGTATAAATTTATTTGATTAACAGTTCGACCAACACTTTCGCTAAATGGAACCTCGCCAAACAGTAAATTAAAGGAAGAAAAACACCACTCGCAATTCCCGACGCAAAAGTGATCCCGAACGAGAGGGAAAACTTCTTTCCGCCAATCACTCAACGGGGACCGAAATTCCTTTCCCTGCCGTACACCGTCGTAAAAACAACCATGTCGGCGCGACAACGACTTCAATTTTGTTATAGGCTTCCGGTTTCGTTCCCGGAGCAAACACATGAAAAGTGGGACCCTACGTTATCCAATGTCACCGGATAATCCAGCTTCGTGGAAACAATGGCATTATGTACCGTGGAACAATGACGCGCCGATGGAGATTCCCCTTTCGGTAATTAAGCGAACAAAGCCAAAGACTGATCCAGCCACGAAAAACTGGACGATCCTGTCGCTTCCACCAAACTTCGAAACCATTAATCGACTTCACCTTTTAACCACAGGGTGGTGGATTAAGTCTTCGTGTAAGGTCAAAGTCACTTTCCAACCACTAGACTCAACATTGTATTATCGAATTTAAGGGGTTGCATATCTTTGAGCTGTTAAATAGGAGGGGAAAGTAAAACATTTCTTTGTATTTGACATCTTGTTTTATGTTATAACCTTAGTATATATAAAACATATTTTAATTTTCCCTCTTACTTAACAGCTCAGGAGGTATGTAGTTAATCATGGGATCGAAAATCTTTTCAAGATAAATTGTAAGATTTATTGTATATGTCAATGGAAAATTCTCTGTCTTTTTTAGTGAACCGATGATTTAAGGCAAATACAAAGTACCTTTACGATTTTCTGCTTGGTAAGACGATGTAAGGTTGCTGAGACCAAGGACGAATGTTATTGATGTAGCACAAGTTTATTGTTCTCTTAAAAGTGTATTCTGAGTTCAGCATATGAATGGTGGATTTCTCATTGGTACACTAGTATTTGCATACCTCTAAACATGAAAAATACTGTTCTGCATACGTATACATCCTATATTACACTCCTTTTACTCCATATAATAAAACTGCTTCGTTAAAATATTTACATTATGTATATCACATGTCCAGTCCGAATTTTCAAGGTTCCACTGAGTTTCAAAGTGTCACGATTAAGACAGACCGAAGAAATTCTAACATTTTTTCAAAACGGGAACGCAGCACCGCCGCCGGCCGCATTTTGCATACGGAATGAGCCTCGTGGGCACTAGACGAGTCTGAGCCACTTGGCGCTCTTTACGAAAAACGTAAACGTGCGCGAGTGCGTGTTAATGACGTCGTTAGTCATGCGACCCGGGGCCTGACAATTGGCCGCTCGACGGGAGTCTGGAGATTCACGGTTGCATTCTGTGTTCTCTCGGTGCAATTACGGTCACCGTTTCCTGATTCCAGTCGAGACGAACGAATAGATCGTTCGTTAAAAGCAAAACGATCTTGCGATAAACCGATCGTCGAAACAGCAGAAAAACGAGGGAGAAAGAGAAATGATCATGGGGCTAAGAATAGTATATAAAAACGATCGACGCGAATTGTGCTTCCATTGGATATATCAATAAATCTTTGTTGATGTTGCTTGATCTATGAAACGGGGTAATCGTATGGAAGGATGAGTGAAAGTACATAGCTGACGTAAGTATATTTTTGATGGATGTGAATGAAAAGTGACAGAAGTAACTCGAATGATATTTGTTTCCAATGTTCTTAAGAGATATTTACATTATACAAGTTTTTATATTTTATATCGTCGAAATGGAAAAATCAGCAATCTAAAAAGTATTTTAAGCCTCTTCACATAATAATAAGAAGAATTGCATTTTTTTTCTAAATTCATCTTAATATCTGCTCTACTATGCGACGATAAAGACAGAGAAATATTTAGAAATATATTAACGACCTTGACATCTCTGGGAGACATGACCTTGGAAGAAGAGATCTCTGTTCAGCACCATCGTCCTTGACCTACACATTTTCCGATGATTTCAAATTCAAGAGATATTTCACCCTGTATAAATAATGACGTTGAGCCTCTAAAATTTCTCGCTCGTAACTTATGTGTACAAAAAGTAATTTAATTCTCCGACACTTTGAGTACATTTTTAGGGAAGTGTATTAAATTTTTCATACGACATGATTCATACGACAAAGGCGTTTTATCGTCGCTTGATATAAGAAGCGAAATGAACCCATTATATCGAATAACGTCAAACAAACCCAGAATGACCCTATATTCGTGATACGAAATGGTACTATGAAAGTGAAATTGTCGGTTGTGTCCACAACAACAACAAAAAAAAGTTATCGATGAAGAAGATGAACCCATTAGATGCTCGTAAATCCCGACGAACCCGAACAGTTAGGCAATTCGTGACAGACGATAAAGCTACTGACGAAGAAACAAAAAGCGTCGTAAAGGTGCCGTTTACAATCACACATCGAGCGACCTTCGAGCAGGCTCAGGAGACTACAAATGTTTCGTGATCGTAATTAGATCGACGTTACATCGAATATACGCGTTGCACACGTAACGATCTCTGCTTAATTGCCCGTCCTCCCAGCGACAAATTCATATTTGTGCACCCATGCACCTTGTTATCTCTTGGTATTAGCGGAATTAACTGACCCATTTAATTAATCGTCGTTGAATTGCCCATTTACATCTACAAGATTATTGTAGTCTCTTTTCTGTTGACAATGAAATGAAATTAGCGTTTCCGACGGTGTCACGACCGATCGCTAACTACGATCGAGAAATACTTTTCGATGGATCTTTCACGATAAAAGAGCACACGACAGAAATGTGTTTCAGAGAAGTATATTTATATGGATTACTGAACTTTCGGTTTCTTTCAGTGTGATGGAGAAGTTTTTCTTTTATTTTAAGGAGTTACTAATTCGATTATAACTTTGCGACGAGACTTTTGAAGAAAGTTCTATGAAGTGTGGAATATTAATTTATCACGAGAGTTTAGAAACTGATTTCTAATGGATGTTCGAAATGTGGTATAGAATTTTTTATATTAATTTCATATTAGGAAGAAGCTTGAAACTCTTCTGTTGACATTGTCGCGTTATCTTTAGTCAGAAACGATACGACTGTTGTAGTAAACTGTTAAATACCGTTGAATTAAATTACATACTGCTTCTTCGTATTTCTATATGAATACATTATGCATGGGACTTGTTAGTAGTTTACTTCTTACCCATACACATTATGTATATTACTTTCCTAGTTGTGAAACTTTGTTCAGGAAGCTTACTAATAAATTAATATTAGACAGGTGTAAACGTGAAAAACTATAGTTCAGAATTAACACTTGAATTAGTGTAAATACACTAGTAAATGAATACGTACTAAAACCATAGACTCTCGTAAATGCGATTAAAATATTATACTACTGTATTTCACGAGGTTTCTCGCGACTTTTATTACAATATAAAATAAAGCAATTAACTAACTTACAAATCTCGATAATCTCGTAAAACTGTCGTTTTTACCGATCTGATGAAAAAAAAAAACAGGTGTACATTAATTCTCAGTAGCTCCGGTATCGACAACAAAATTTTTCCGTCAACGATCGATTCAAGCCCCACCGAAATCGACTTCGAACGAGGGCTGAATCGTATTCAGAAATTGAAAAGAATCCGAAAGATGGATAGGGGCCTCTTTGCACTTTGTCCGGGACATATCACGCGATGCCATTATCGAATAATTTATCCGCAGTTACCCGAGATGAAGCTGTCGGCCCCTGAAAACGGGATCGCGGCCGCGGTGCATCGAGCATGAACACCGAGCGGGCCGTTGGGGGGGGGGTGAGAGAGAGAGAGAGAGAGAGAGAGAGAGAGAGAGAGAGAGAGAGAGAGAAAGAAAGAGCCGCCGCGCCGAAAGGATCGATTCCGTAGTACTAAGGGAGCCCCTCCAAGCCCTGCCGCCACCGACCTCCCTTCGAGGTCGGCCGAGGACTCTGGAACCGAAGAGAGAGAGAGAGAGGCCCTGTAACGACAAATCGAACGGAACCCCGCACCTAGCGCTCCGGCAGCCCGTTTAATCGTCTTCGATCCAATTTTCGCGTTTTCCTAACCCCTGTTCCCCCCATTTTCAGCCGTACCCCACTCCCCCACGTATGATCAATACGCTGCGATCGATTCAATCGGCTGAACACCGTTTTCGTACCGGGCAACCCTCGAACTACAGCCATGGAAACCCTGTACAGGGAGAGCTACAACGTTAGAGGACTTTGATTTAGAGAGACTCTTGATTGCTGGAGTCATAAAAAAAATTCTGGAATATATTCTTTTAGGTATATAAGATACGTCCTAGATGATGATCGTTAAGCACTTCAAGGAAGTGTTTGTAGGAGATTTATAAAGAGATGTTATCACACTTTCGATAAAAGTTAGGGATCGGTACTCACGAACAAAGATGTTGCTCATCAGGGTAGCAGGCAAGCAGAACACGATGACGAGGACATCGGCGACCGCGAGATTGACGATGAAGAAGTTCGTGACAGTCCTCATACGGGGCGACCGGTACACGACCGCGATGACGAAACTGTTCCCGATCAGACCGACCACGAAGACCAGCACATAGGCTACACAATACACCGCGGACATCGCCATGCTGTGCCTGTAAAATCGATCGGGAATCTGCTCGGCGGCGGTGGACAGATTCGTGACCGTTTTGCTAGCGTTCAACAGCCCGCCGTGCTCCTCCATCGTTGTTCGGGGATTCACGGTGATCGCCTCCGCGATCAAGTTGTTCAGATAGGTCCCGAGGTCGTTCCTCATCTGGAGAAGCGTTCCACCAGTGGCCGGTGGCACGGCCGCGATTGTCGTGGGCGGCACGTTTCCGTTGTTGCTTCTACGACGTGGATCGACGTCGAATTCCTCGGAGTCAGGCAGACGCAGGGACGCCATATCCAACAGAGGAGACGGTGGCTGCAGCATGGGGAACTTGATCGCGAACCGTTGGATCGATGTGGTTTCGACCATGGGCCGAGGATTCACAGGTTATACCAATGTACTTATCCTCTACCGTTCTTTCTCTTGCTTCCCGTGAACGTCGTCGCGTCGTCGTGTCGACGACCTCTCCGTCGACCTGCCCGTCTAGCCTCTCCGACTTACTTGGACTGGTTTTCCTAGAGACCACCACTCGAACCACAGCCAGAAGCGAAATGTTCCTTCAGGATTGAACCTCGACGATACCACCCCCACACTCGACCATTGGCTTCTTACGTGGGGGAACGATGGAATGTTTACGCGAACCGGACGGAAGTCATTCCCCGTGCGGTACGAGGAAACTCGTGGCGGTTGGGATGCTCTCGGCGATGAATCACACGGGGGTTTCCGTGCGACGAGGTACGGAGACAGGGTGAAAGTGGGAGAGGGAGAGAGCGCGTGGTCGTAACAAGTTCGACGCTCCTAGAGAGTCAGCCAGCACGTGCACGGGAGCCCATCGAGTTCAGTTGCATCCCCTATTGCGGGCAGAACGTCTCTGCGTGGCGGGAGGAGGCGAACTGTATATTCACTTTTAACTTTTCTTTTCTTTTTCTTTGTGTTCGTACGAATAGTGTTCTTCGGTGCTGATTGCGAACTGGGGGTGTGACAGAGAGAGAGAGAGAATGGTAAATAGAGACAGGTGTCGAGAGCGTGGCTTGAAGGTGTCTGCGTGAGCAACGAGCGCCGGATCCACGAAAATGTGTCCCGGCCGAATGCTGGGCGACTAATGAGCTTGCTTTAGAAGACGACTGCGAACTGCCGCGAGATGCAACCGTGTAGCGGCGGGCTGTCTGGCGACAAAGGGAACTACCGCGCAGGCGTAAACATCCACCGGCACATGCACCCGCATGCGATCTACGGCCGTAGGGACGCAGACTGGCGGGCTGGGGAAAACGGGGAAACCCCCTTCGGCGGCGGTCCGCCCGACGTTACTGGGCGAAATTATTGTTTCGGATAATCGGATGAAAATTGTTTATGGCCAGATAGGGAAAGTGCTCGATTGTCTGGGCTATCTGCGCACAATGGTAAATAATGACCTATTTTTTACCATTCCTTAGAGTATCCTATACAAGTGAATAAGTAGAACCGAATAAATACAGACTCTAATAATATTTAATAAACGTACTGATTTATGTCAAACTTCACAGAGCCACCGATGAAAACAATCAGTTTCTTGCTTACATGTCCAATTTCCCAAAATTTATCTACAAAAGTTTGAATTTGCATAAACATCCGCAGTCCACTTATCGATGTGAAGTAAAAAAAATATTCAATAAGACAAGATCGTTACTTTCCAAATGTCTTACAAGAAAAAGTAGAACGGAGGATGAACAAGAATACCTTTGTTGGTATTGGATGAACTACATTAAGCACGTTACAGCTATAATTCTTTAACTTTCCTAATGAAAGTAGAACGAGAATCGTCGCAGAGCAATTTTAAAGCCGTGAAACTTTAAAACGACTGCTTCTGCTCACTGTGAATTTTCTCAAGCTTCCTGTTACACAAGTGTCCCCACCAAGTACGGTTGATTTTTACTCTGGGTCGTTCCAAGGAATCCCAGGATTACACGTAAGTTATGTGCAGATCGTAGTTTCCCGGGAATCCCTGGATTACACATAAATGGGCCCTGCTTTGATACCATCGACACATTCGCCCCCGAAATTGGTGAATTTGGTGTCACTTTGCAAACTCGTTCAGGAAGCGTTTACAATACGACTGAAAAATTCGTGTCGACAATTTACGATTCGATTACTTTCATGCAAATGAAACCCCGTTTCGATACACGGCTTTGTATAACGCACACATTCACACACGAGATGTACATTTGCAAATTTACTCACACCTGGTCAAATATTTAATCAACTCCGTGTATCGTGATAACATTGAAGCTACATCGTCGTTAATAGATTTTAGAATTATATGAAACAACTAGTCAAATATTTAGCCGTGTCGTCTGAAGGGGAAAATGTTCAAATTTAACGATTCAATAAATTTTGTTCATTTGATTTCCGTATCGTGGATTGTGTGAGCTTTATATTCTGATTGTTGCAGTATAGGAAAAAAAAATTTGAATGTTACATGACAAAGGCGGTGAATAATTCGCTGACTCCACCCCTCTCCCTCTGTGATCACAGAAATTGTAAAGCAGAGATTGCGAGGGAAGGCAATAGGAGAGAAGAGCCTGACACTCGCAATCCGGGCGCTGAAATATTTGAAGTAAAGCTGGGTGAAATATTTGAAGCAAAATCCAGTTGGGCCGAGTTAAGGAAACAGCCGGCGAAAATATGTTTGTTTTTTCATTTTCCACACTGGCTTTCCAACGGGGCACTGCTGAAATTGCGAAACTCTTTCCGCCCTTCCCTCCACCGCACTCAGGCTGTGTTCCCGCGCGAGTAATTAATAGATTGCACGCAAATTCGCGAAAGAGAATATTTGTGAATGCGGCGGAACACATAAAACGGAAACATGCTCTGATAGCATTCAATCAAAAATAGGACTCTGTAAATAATGTTGGGAAATCAAATTATAATCATTAACAATACATATTAAAAAAATAATAAAAGTGAACTGAAACTCCTGAAAAATCTCTGTTCTTTATATTGAATAGACAGTAAATGTGTGTCTGATTACATACAACTTCGCAGTCCATTTCTACTTAAGTTATTTTATGATATCATTTTCGGCCTTCAACTTTACGGACAACATATTATTAACTCTCGTTTGTATAACTCTATGAAATATTTGAAAGTATCTGTCAAAAATTGGCAAGCAAAAATATTAACAAATGTTAACGAAGCCATTACTTAATTATCTCAATAAATCCGTTACTTAGTGAAATAAGTTTATCTTCGATTCCGAGTTCTGCGAAACACTCTATGAAAGCAGGAATTTTCATTCACACCCATAATAGAATAATAACTTCGGTCATAAATATTCGATGTTTGCGGAAAAATATTTGATCTTGCGATTCATTGGAAGATTTATACGGCAACTTCTTTCTGCTCCACCTTCAGCATTTGGTCTCCCTTCAGAATGAAATGTCGAGGTAGAAGCAGTGAATGATTCCGCTTCCCGATTCTTAGTCCACGGCCGCGCTTCTATTGCCGAACTTCCGACGAGTTTGTAATTCGTTTTGTACGACCCATCGCGGATACCTAACTCATTTTACTTGAGTCCCGAGTCGCAAGCTCGGAAAGATTTCGTTATAGTTTCACTGCCGGTGTCCGTGAAATATCCTGGCTTCCATACTTCCTGTTTCACGAGGAACTTATTTCTCCAAACTCCATATTTTTCGACTTATTTTTTCTTATAGAATCAGCTCCAGCCCGTTTGTATTACCTGAACTGAGATACCCTGTATATTAAGTGTACCAATAAGTAATAAAATTGTAATATAATTTGAATTCAAAACATGTTCCAGCCGTTTTTTTTTTTTTCGTAAAAGTAACGGAAGGTAATCGATACGGACGATGCATTTCACTAGAGTATCACAGTCTTTCTGAAAAATTAATGTGAGATTTGACAAAATGTAGTGGATTATTAAGTTATGATCCTGTTGATTTTTACTGTTTCACATTCAACTCTCAGAAAAATCACCTAACTTATGGTATTATCTGAAGAAATTATATAGAGGAAACATTAATCACAATACAGTGAGGATTATTATGTTCCCTCCCTTTCGGTCGAATTTAGGAAGAAGTATAAAACAAGTATTACGGTTTTACTTTCTTCAGCTAGGGAAGAAACGCTTCACAAATCCAGAAATCAGGAACACCACTTTGTCAATACTTGACGAAGTTGTATCCACTCATTTGACGATTTATCCCCTGGATAAATCAGAAATTCTTCGACAGCTATTGGCGTTCCGTTTTTACGTGACTGGGAAAAGTGGAAGCGCCCGTGAGGAGATGTGTGGGTGGCACCATAAGAAAAGTAGTAACAAAGTCGACCGCGAACTCACGAGAAAAAAGCGACGTTACGGGAACGAGATATAAAATCGCGGGGATATCTTAAAGTATGAGATATTTGACAATAAGATTTTTAAGTACTCTTAAGAAAATTGAACACTCTTTTAATTACAAAATTCTGTATATTGAAAATTGTTTGAAAATCCTACTTCCTTCACGCTTGATCCCGCCAGCTTTCGATAAACTTTCACTTATCATTTACTTATCCCTCCCTGAACGACACCTTACCCTTGATATTTTCCTCTTCACTCGCTCTGCTGCCTTCGCCACTCTTTACACTCAATTATTTCTGTTTCAATTTCCTGCTTGTCGATAATTCCATTCCCCCCCTTATTTTTTTCCCCCGCCCCTTCCTCGTTTTCTCATGCACACCTCGCGGTCGCCCGTCTTCTACTCGATCGCCTAAAAGCGACAAGAATATTCCCCGTCATCCCTCTGGTTCGGAAGTTTTCAGTTTAATTAACGGATATGAGATACCAAATTGTGGACATATTCTATCTGGTATGGAATTATCGACGAAGATGCGATTACAGTGACAACTCAATTAGAATCTCGATTAGTTTCTCACACCCTCTCCCCCTCTCTCTCTCTCTTTCTCTCTCTCTCATCGAGCCCCTCTTCCGGCCTCGACCTTGTCGTTCGTCCCGCCTAATACACGTCGACCCGTTCGAAACTATTTCTCTTTTTATCGTGACTCCTTAAACCTTGGATTATCGTGGATCGTTTCAACGACTCGATGAATCGAATTCTGGTAAGTTTTTGTGAATATAAACGTGTATTTAATTGATTCCACGTGTTCACGCAAACGAAAGAATATGCTCGATTGTATCTCGTCTCTAGCCTTTTTTAATTAAATTTATTCGAAAGTTTTTCCAAGAAACACCTGCGATGTTTGTTGCTTAACTTTGACACTGATTAATCCTCGTTCATTGTTCGGGACAATTTGACCCGAAGCCAATGTTTTCATTCTTCATTACATTTTTTATTATAGAAATTTGTAAATTATTTTGACACCAATAGCTTATATATGCATATTATAATCTAGCGAGAGACAAATATATTTCCCTAATTCGACTAATAATCCGAAGAATATTTATTGCTACCAGTTAAAGAGACAAACGTACAATTTAACTCCCTTCTGTATCCATGATGTACTGGGAAGATAGAATAACCATAACTAGAGATCATCAAACGCAGACACTGATTGAAAATAACCGGCGGGAATTGGCAGACAGTCAAAATACAGGAAACCACCGTCCACGATCGTTTAGGGATGCTCGGTCGCGTAAATCGCCGCCCCGATGCATGAGTTCCGGACAATTTCATCGAAAGAAATTTAATGGATCGTATCGCCATCTGCGACTCCCTGTGCAAATCGCGACCAACGTACACCATTATTGAAGCAAATACTGGACAGGCGACGAAAAATGGAGCGTTTAGTATCACGTCGAGCGAAAGAAGTCCTGCAGTAAGCGAGACAAACCGCCCTCAACTCACCCAAGGCTGATTTTCATTTAACAGAAATCCAGCTGACTGATGGGCTCGCGGTAGAAACGTTAAAGGAAATTCACTTTATTACGCGCTGCTACCAAACGACGTTCAAGCAAACATTTTCAGTAGTATTGAAAACTGTGTTATTTCTTGTGAACGATGAAGTTTATAAGTAATATACAGGGTGTCCCACCTAACGTGAGTACCTTAAATATCTCAGTTTTGAATTTCAGAAAAATTATTTTAACATATGCTCAAAGTGATGTCCATCAACTTCGACACATTTTTTCACTAATCCCTCTACCGTAGTTTGCTTTATTATTTTGAACCTAGTACCTCACATTTGCAGATTTTTCGTACTCGACGAAAAACTGCAACCAAGTGCTACAAAACTTAGACACCAGCAAAGTAAAGTAAGGAGTAATTAATCTTTTGTATTAGAAATTCATAATTCTGGCATGAAGGGGTTAGAATTGATAGGCTCCGGTGCACAAATAGTTTTTTCATCATATGATTCATTTCTGCAAAATAAATCTTGCAACAGAAACGTCGTGGATAAAATATAAAAATTCCGTAAAGAAATATAAAGGGGACATAAATATCGCTAAAGGTTTTTAAGACGGTAACGTACATTCAAAATTTCATTCGTCTGATGTTATTGACACAGCACAATTTCGAATGCCAAGCACGACTTGAATAAATAACCCGAATGTTTGATATCTACCTCAAATTCTTATCGGTACGACGAAACGTGGCGTGGTTTTCTTGCTCGCCACACATTTGGATCTTTTTTAATAAAATCGTGTTCAAGGTTGAACGCTGCGCGTTTAACATAGAACGTAGAAGTTCACTGGAAAACTGTCAGAAGAGCAAGATATTCCCGTGTGTTCTTGGGATAGTATTACGGTTTCATTTTGAACAGAATTTGAATTCAACGTCTCTATAGATCTCCCTAATGATCCTAATAATTGCTCTTACGATCCTGCCACCTATAGGAGTGCGTCGAATAATTGGCCATCGTCGAAGCCCAGGCGGAAACTTTGAACGAAGAATTTCAATTTTAATTTTACGCCGAGATTCCAACATCCCGACCGTCCGTTGATCGTTTCTTGCGGGCGGCCCGATTCTTTCCGACGCGAATTAATCGCCTTTTAATCGCAGCCTCGCGGAGAAGTACGAGAGTTCAAGGTCATGGGGCGAGGCAAGAGTACCGAAAAATGCGAAGAAAAAAGTTCTAATAAACATACCTCCTAAAATGATTTTAGGGCGTTATTGACAGTAATGGCTTTTGCACGAAAGAAGTAGGATTAAAAATGTAGAATTTACAAGTGATTGAGAAATGACTAAAGAAACTAATTGTCAATATCTCACACATTTAACCTTTAACTGATCTACAGAATGTCATAAATATTTTTAGAATATTTTATTTTGATTAAATAGTAACTTAAAGAGATGCTCGTCCATTTCGATGTTTTCTTACGTGAGAATGCAGAACAACAAGGTGTGTAATAAGTAATAAGATTTATGTATCGTAAGATTTGTGTAATAAATATTTAGATTTCCACCTGACTAGTCAAGGGTTAAAGTAATCATAAACATTTATCTCTTATGCGTAAAATTAATTTTACAAACACATTTTTATTTATTGATCACCCTTAACGCAGTCGATAATGTTAAATATCGCATTTAAATTGTCTCTAACCCCATTCGCAGAGAATCTGCAGCGGAAAGAAAAAACTAGGTATCGTGAAGTGTTCCTCTTTTCTCTTCGCAGCTATATTTGTCGGACGGAACAGAGAAAGAAGTTCCGCCATTAATAACTAACGAAGCAATTAGGAAGGCGATCGATAAGAAATCTTTTAATACTAACGTTCCATGCCTTCCTTCCACGAATGCTAAACGACTTGCAGTACTTCGCGGGAAAGGTCGGTTATCAACGTGCATGGATACGAAACGATAAAATATGTATACATGGGGATACGTTCGTTCGTAGCTTACCGTATATCTTTAATTTCGCGCAAACGTAATAGCGACCCGTATTCCTCCGTAGAATGGTAAAATTGCAATTTTGCGACCAAACACCGCGAACAGTCCTATTTACATGCAGTAGAAGAAATCGTGTGTTGCAAATTCCCAACAATTTTTGTTTTATCCTGTCAATGGTTCATTTAGTATAGCATTATTCATTTCTTTTTATTTTACCTTGCTGATTTTATATTTGACATTTAATTTTCATTTAAAGAACAAATTCCTACAGTTTCTGTATATGTATACAATACTTCAACCAGCAGTCCAATAACTATAATTGTTTTCAGCGCATAGAGCGAACAGTAAACACATTTTCCTATCTTGATTTCGGCCTTACACGTTGTCTAGACAGATGAACAAAACGGAAAGTGGAACAGATTCCGATCACTGAAGTAAAAAAGGCACCAGGTGAGATAAAAGTAAAATAGCCCGAGAATAAATATCGTACGCTATAAGAAAATTATCCGTAACGTCGAACGATTATTGATGCAGTACCGTATGTGTCTCGTGCATTGTACATTATAAATGTCCCCTATCCGTCTATCCGTGGTATCTCTTCTACCATTACCATTCGATCGTTAATACTCGCTCCTAGAAAGAGCATGCTTAAATAAAATTATACGAGCCTGATGTATCGTGAGGAAGGTCGTACGTCTCAAGGAGACATAAACGCTATCTAAATTTACAGGGTAGTACAAAACTGAGCACAATAATTCGTAAATATATTTGTTTATATCAGTTTTTCAATAATTAAATTTCAATAATTGTACAGTATTTTAATACATAGACCGCGATTTTCAGATACTTCAGCATGGAAATTGAGATTTCTAAAGAAAAATATTTCAATTCTATGTAGTCTAATTTCATCATCGATCACTTGAACTAATGGAAAATTTTAGTTGAATGTGCAGTTTTCTGTCTCTATGCAGTCAGAATCCTTTCTCGAGAATAAAGACTTTTAGACTGAGGATTTTATGCATTCAGAATGAATGTGAATGTGCAAAGCACAATGCAGCAAGAAGTTCCGTAAAAGTCGGTACAAATTTTACTTTACTTTGGACCCAACAGAATCTTTAACATAGCAAATAAGTCTCTGACATAATTTCAATTCAATAAATTCAGCTATAGATATGTGAATTTGCATACAAATTGACAGTCAAATGTATTAAAGTTGTAGAAAATTATGGATAATTATTACAGAAAATAATTCTATTCTCAGGAGGTCAGAACGTGATACCTAAATGTCTAATGTCACGAAAAAATAACGACAGGGAATCTAACAGATACTTTATGGTCGTAGGAAGGTCTGACAGATATAAAAATTTTGTTAATCGTCCCGCCAATTGTCGTTCCGTGTTTCACTAATAAAACACCGTACATCCCCGTGGAAAGTATTCCAGAATTATGGCACGACTTCGCAAACATTGTTTCGAGGAACCTTGGAGCACCGCAGGTCAACGTCAAAAGATTCGAAAAACGTAATTTTTTTGCGCTAAAGTTTCGCCCCAAAGAAAAAGTATAATTTTAACGTAGAGGCGAAGGTTAAGGTTTAGTCGCAAGGACATGGCGAAATAATATCAGCTCGAGGACTACCATAATAGGTGTCCATTGTCCTGGTTTCTGGACTCGCTTTAAAAATTTTGCTGCGATCCAACAGTATCAGAGGACACAGCTGTGGATGTTTGGTGTCCTCCAAAGTTACTACTTACCAACAATTTTTAATCTGATAAGTGCTACTTTCTTCACTGCAGTACCCATTATTGTCTATATTTCCGTTCCCCATCGTTTCCTTTATATTGTATTGTCATTTTATTATTATGTATGCTGTTTCTGAATAAGAAAAGACGATGAGACGAAAATCTGGCGTGTCAGATGCAATTTAACGTGTACGTTAACGCTAGAACTACCAAACTCGTCAAAACGACGGATTTCAGATTTCTTACTAATTATTGAAATTGTACATGTATTTCTGTTGGAGTTTACATAGGTATTTTGACCTTTAAATCAATATACACTTCACATTATATTATATTATACTCTATTATACAGGGTGTCTCAGTATTGATGATACAACCGGAGAGAGGGTAATCCTACATGAGAAAATAAGTCGAAAATGTGGAATACATTTTTTTTCATTTCAGGCTTTGTATTCGAGAAAATCGACTTTGGAAATTAATCTGAAACGCGTGCCATTGTCCATGGTATTAAGTGGAAACGGAATGCAATGAACAGATACGCTAGCCAAGTCCTATTCACTCGCATGCGTATCCAGCAGATTTTCAAATTCAATTATTTCGAAAACAAAGCCTTAAATAAAAAAAATTTATTCCGTATTTTCGACTTATTTTGTACTCTTGCAGAATCAGCTCCTCCCCGGTTGTACCATCAATACTGGGTCACTCTGTATATTATATGTATTAATGTATTATAAGAAATTAATTTAGTATACATTCAAAGCTGGCAGTCCTTACTTTCGTAACTTACGTATCCCGTTCCCATAACAGTTTACCCATCGTCGGTCAACAATTACCAAACGGTTCGCCGCTGGATCGACGACGGAGAAATCAATTCCGTGCACCGTCGTGAGATCGACAGAGCGGAAAAACGGCGGCCCGATAATAAATTCAACTGGCTCTTCAATACCCCGAGGTTCGTGTCCCCAGATCCTCGAACCAAGGAGCTGCGGCGATATTAAGCTGCGGAGGATTTCGAACGTCTTCGAGATCAAATTGAAGGTTGCAACCTTCTTCGACGCCGGCACGTGTTCGACGACATCGTCTGGGGTTGCAAGATGCCGTCTTCCGGCCCCCGGACCGTTATTCGAATACTCCGGTGAAATATTAGCTACTTATTCCGTGACGGGAGCAAGGGCAAGAGCTTCCGACTTTTACATCAGCTGCTCTCCCACCCTCCCCCGTTTACTCCCACACCTCTGCGTCGCCTGTGTTGCACCGCCATTTTGCGTGCTAGTACAATCCCTCATCAATATCAGTCTCTAGGAATCCTAAGGTATCCTAGATTCTTTCGAGGCCAAGGCCGCGCACGTTAATCGTTCTCCTTTTGAAAACCGGCCGACACCTCCCGCCCCCACGCCTGGGATCTTATTAACTGTCCGATAATTCGATTCTTTCCGAAAACCGTTCAAGCAGAGCGAAGCTCCTCTCACGAAAAATATCTGGCGAAGGAAATCGAATCCCCGTGATCGGACACGCTTCCGTCTAGACGTTTGATGTCTTCGATGGGCGACAAATTTTCCGCTGTCATCCCTAGTAGATTTAAGTAATAAAATAACTACGATAGAGGAATTAATGCAAAAATGTATCGAAGTTCATAGACATTCACTTTTTTTATTTACGATGCTCATGTTAGGTGGGTATATGGTATGTACAGGGGTGCCACTGGTCTCCTACTTCCGACAACGATTAATCCCCCTAAATAATATTTCTAATAAAACACAAAATTTACTTCCTATGTCGTTTAAACGATTATTTTTTCTAAACGTCGTCCATAAGCAACTAACACTACAAGGTGTCTTTAGAAAGCGTTTGTATCGGAAGGGATATCCTGGTAGCCCGTGGCAAAGCGATCGAAGCCACAAAGTGTCCATCATGGTCAAACGTAACTGGCCACGTCGATTCCAGCAAACACGACCGAGGCACAGGTTCGATGGTTTCGAGGCCCGGGATTGTTGTCCCAGGACCTGTAATGATGTACTCAGGCCGATACAGTGGTAGCAAGATATTGATCATTATCAGGCAACGCGCGATGTTAATCTTCAGTTACGCCCAATCGCGTGACTTTACACGCTGGTTAATTGAAGATATCGTGTATTGGTAGACAACGCTCAAATGATTTACAGTTGCACCAATGAATAATGAGCTCTTCAATTTCTGTTTCGGACACACATTTAAACTCGATCGGTTTAATGCACGCTCCCATGTTTTGGTTCGGTTACTCACGTCAGTTGCTATTATAATATGAAAACAACTGTCAAAGCGTTTAAGTGAATTAAATTCAAGGGACTATTTATTTAATTTGACAGCTTCGAATCATAATACGATTTAAGTATTTCCGTGTATCGATCGGTAGCCGTGGAACACCGTCGTCCCCCGAAACTTCGACGGAAATAGACGCGCTATTTATTTTACGTTCGCAGTTGCTTGCACTCATACATCAAAGTCTAAACGGAACCGGGCGAATTTATAACCCCCCAGAACTCCTCTTTAACATCGAGTCAAGAAGTTCCCCAAATGCTTACGGTGTTCCCATTCACTCTTTCGTCGTGCAGCCCTCGATAAATCACACCTCCCATCGAATTTCTACGCAATTACTAGCCCGAATAGTGATATTCGCCTCGAAAATCACCTTCGAGCTATCGACCCCTTGTCCTTCGCAAATGATTTACGATCTGTTGCACCACGATCCCCGTCCTGGCGAGTCCTGTCTTTTCCGCACGACTTTTCACTTGGTGTTTTTGCTCTTTCCTCTTAGTTCCTATAGGATGTTCAGAGAACACTCAAGATGACTCACAAGAAACAGTACTCCAGTAACGTGGAGATTTTACGCTTGTCAAATTTTAAATTACATTTTCGCCCGAATACTTCAGTTAAGAGATGTTAGATCGTGTCATAAGGCGTTGAATTTTTTGAAATGGGTTCTTTCTGTTTGAGTAAAATACACAAACATGTACAGATATCAATAAGTATCTCCGGAATTCTCGCTTTTTCTATATTTTTTATTCTAAAATTAATATGCACGATTATTATCTAAAATTCTCTATACATTGTTATGTTATTGGTTTATTAACGTTTAATATAGTTTCTACGTTATTTGGAATCTCACACAGCCGTTAAGACAATAAATAAATCTTTCTTTCATTTCAATTTCTCTAAATTAGCTCATAAACCTCTATAAAACTGCAACTTAATTATAAGTTACAATATATTTCCGTATCCTATGGAAAGTGACCTAATCTGACTATTAAAAATCAATCAAAATTCGTACAAATTGAAACTAAGATCAATTGATTATCATCATACTTCTGATTTTTATGCACAATGTCATTTTCTTAAGTAATTCACAAAGACCTAAAACTACTGCAAGCTACGGGACAATAAATTATGATTGTTGTCCTCATTTTATTATCATCCCCGCGACCGTGTTGGTGTTACGGAGTTACCGCTCTGTTTCCAATTAATGGCGAGCATCCGAAACGCGGTCTGTGCATTTCGCAAAAACTCGGCCAACCGTAAATGGAAATCGCGATGTTTATGAAAATTACCGCCAGGTCTAATAGAGATCGCCGGCGCACATGTGTTTTACACGATCGTAGTCACAGCCGTAGCGTGGAGCGTCCCTGACACCTTCCGACAACGCCGACACCGATATGTGGGTGGAACAATTACAACCTAACCCATTTACCGATGATTTATTCGGCCTCTTATGAGGGCCTTCCGAAGAATTAGCACACATTGCACATAACGACCCCCGTAACACTAGTTTTCTCGCTGCTTCCCGTCTTGTGGCCCATTCTTCACGACCCTTTCCTTCTTCGGCCGAGTTCTTCCGCCGCGGTACGTAACACGGCCGATGGGAAAATCACGTTCAATGATATGACCGAATTTTCGCGTAGTTTCCCTGCGTCGCCATACAAAGGGCGAACTTGTTGAACGTCACCGAGAAATTAATTGTATCCAAGACTACGCGATTGGATAATGTTATCAGGGGCTGAAAACCTTTCTGCCTTGTCTATTACTTGCTAGCTATTTACTTGCTTCGATACATCTATACAGGGTGTATTACTACCTCATTGTTTCGGACAACTCGATCGAATGGAATACCTCATCAACATGTCCCGTGTCCTTGATACGAAAGGTGACCTCCGGCCGTGACAGATCGCAATTCCCATTGGTGCTACGGCGTCTCAGGAATCTCTCTGCCAGCTGATCAAATCAGCGTGGGTGTTTTAATTACGATCAAATGAATCGTGCGAGGAGATTCCTGGTCCCATCACCGATATACATATCGTCGATCGACGGGCCTTGAATCTATTACAACATGGACCAAGATTGAGCCACGTTCTAGGGCAGAGGATCTGACCGAGTCCTTTGGAGCTGGTGACAATGGCATTGAAAACGACGACGATCGGAGACGCCATCTTACAATCAATTGCATTTATTAACGATTTATTAACACAGATACTTTTTGACGGACCTGTCCGGTCCGTGATATAAATTATGCATTATTACATACATATGTTACACTTTCTTACAGTGAGTTTAAATATACTAAACATATTCATAGAAAGTAGTAGCGAACGTTAGAAAATTCGTGTATTCACAAGGTTCAAGTGCAGCTAAATTTAAACCAAGTACTTGTTTTTCATGGACAAACTTGAAACACTGGAAAATAATTAAACAATCAATAATATGTAAATTAATAAATTTAAAAAAAAATACTTTCTTTAAAAAAAACGTATTTTCTTCTTCATACGATTTCTATGAGTAAACTATGTTCAATTAAATTCAATTTATCCTACTCGTATCTTGAAGCAAGATCAATTTAAGATAACAATAAATTATTGAATGAAATTCTGCATCCACTCTTTTCTCTAAAAAATAACTCAATCATTATTATTTACAAAAATTGTCTAAATTCCCTGTATCAATTAAATACTTAAAACCGCATATAACTTTATACAATTTTCTCCATAGATCACAGTTGACGATTGAAAATTCCAGTTACAAAGTTTGTCGATGGAAATAATCTTGTTTAACACCTAATAAACCTAGAATTAGGTACATAAAAATATAAAAGGAGTACTATGACAGCAGTGTTCGAATACACAATATTCATACACGTTCAACGCAAAATGTACACCCTATTGTACACAAGCATTTACATGTTCGGTAGTACATTTCTACACGATAAATGATTGTCTGTACCATAGAAAAAATAATAACGATCCTCAAAGTACCAATAAATCCTCTCGCGTATTTACAAGAATGAAAATAAGGCATTCGAAATAATGACGAGTACTTTGGTAATGAGATGACACATTCTGCGTGAAAAACAAATATTCGAGTGAAACTGGAAGTAACCCCGCGACTTGAGAACGCGTTGCTCCTGGTTGGCGCTTCGTTTTTCCATTATCTTAACACAACGTTATTGGTAACTTTTATAAACGTAACCCTATAACTCTTATCAGTCGTACGAAATCCTTCTCTCTTATCATCTGCGTGATATTTCTAAGGTGATATCAGTAGTTACAATAAGTGATCAAATTATTAGAGCCACAGAACACAAAATACGTTTTTTTTTGTTTGCGAAAAATCAAATCACAATGTCAAGGTGTTTACAGTGAATTTGTAATTAACAATTGTCCACTAAAAATATATACTCATATTAAATTTAGCTTATGTAATTATAAAAAGAAAGCAGGCAAAATTATAAAATGGTCAATTTATCCAGGTGACTCTGATAATTACATCGTTTATTGTAGAGCGGAGAACGATCTCTTTTCTTCATTTAAATATCAAACATTTCTGTGCCCTCAGAAATTCTTTTTAAAGAAGAAAGTTCGTCGTGTAATTGACTATCCCACATCGCGTCTCCTTAATTCGTCAACTCACTTTTGAATCATCATACATGCAGCAAGCGATGAACGTCATTCATCAAAGCAGGAACAAAACCAGCAGTGCTGAAAAACCATACTCGCAGCGCAACATGGATGATTGAAGGAAATTAATCGTATCGCTCGTTACACTGGAAAGATCGTGCAAGAAGAGACATCCCTTCTGAGGGAGCGGGCGAAGTACAGGTAGCCTGCACGAGGAATTGCTATGGACAATAAGAAAACTCATGGCCAGGAAGACTATTATCTTGCTCCCCTTTGGAGGCACATCCTCCGATAGTAAAATTCCAAATTGTATAATGGGAAATTCCAAATCCAAATTCGAAAATTCCAAATTTAAAAATTCATTCAAAATTCATTCAAGCGGCTCACCGTGAATGCTCGAACTGTTCTGCAGCGAGCTCGACAGCGTGATCTCGGTTCCGGGATGCTCTTGTATCACTGTTTCGGTGATATTGTTTTCCGCCTCGGAATGCGCGCGGCGATGCTCGCGCGTGTGCCCCTCGTTCTTCCGGCGTTTCTCGGTCCCGGCACAACAACGTTGCTCCCTCTGCAACGTCATCTCATGAGAATAAACGGATTCCCCGTTCGATAACGAGTTGAAACGTTGTCGTCTCCGAGTGTTGGCCTGATTCGCGCGTCTTCCGACGATGCTGGAGGTGTCGTGACTTCCACGTGACACGTCGTTTCCCCTCTCGCGGCGCTGCAAAGACTTCAGAGAGTCTTCGTAGCCACTGTGAAGAAGAAAGGAGGGTGCATTCAACTAGAATTAAATTGTCTTAAATATTGGCTGGGCCAACGAGTAAGTCGTTATTTGTTTTTCAAGAAACTGTTACATTTGGTGTTATTAGCTATTGGTGTCCAGAATCCATCGGCAGTTTTAGCAAGCGTAGAAACAGAAAGACATAGGGAAAGGTTGCCGAATTTGAACGGTCGCCTAGGTTGGACCTCTAATGTAATTTATGGTAATTTATATAAGTAGGCATAAACCTCTTCAAACAGGTGTCTTTTATTCCCCAACTGTCTGAGTTCAATACATAGACGACGTAAGGATTCTTTAAAAGAAATTTCGTATTTCAGGGATTCTCGCCCGGATTTTCGGATACTGAACCACTGTGCTCCGGGGTGGATCCTCAAGCCCTGGTTAAAATTCTCCGTCCGTCCACCCAAGATCACACACACATACACACACGCGTCACCCGGCGTGATGCCGTGCCGCGGTTAAGAATGGTCGATCGATCTGGCACCCGAAACACTTTTTTTCAATTTAGATAGCACGAATAGCTCGATTCCCACCTCCTCCCCCCCATCCCCTTCGTAAGTAATTCGACTTACTTGCTGCTCTCGCCGCTGGAGGGGCTCGACGAGTGACTGCAGTGGCAGGAGGCGCGCGCCACGATCCCAGAATCCTGACCGCTGGAATGCAAGGACGTCGCGGATGCCTCGAGGCCTTTCGGGGTCCCTCTCGTCCTCCCTCCGTGCTTACTACTACCGCCGCCCATCCTGCAACCACCACCCCCGATTCTCTAGCATCGACAGATCCGCGAAAGATATGGAAATTCCCTGATACAATATACCCGGTATATTGCCCGCCACAGCCGACCTTCGCGGCCTCCACTGGGCGGTTGGGAAGGGGGGGAGGGTGTGAGGGGAATGCTTTCATAATAAATGCATTCCCCACTTGTCGCGGTTTTATTTAATTCCTCGGCTGCCGCGGCTACTTTCCGCGCCCGTAGTTTGCGCTCGCTGATATTTCCACGGGGGAAAATGGTTGGGGAAGAATCCGCGATTGACCCATCCCCTTCTCTCGTTGCGATTATTCATTGGACCGGGGCGGAGGCCTGGGATAGCCACGAATTCACGTGGAATTTATCGGTCTTTATGGAGAATCGATCGGCCCGGGTTTGAACACGTAGACTGGCACAGTGAAAAAGGCCGTACGTAGCCAGACACGCTTTGCAGAATATCCTCGATGAGTGTTCGAAGGCGCCTCGGCACTGGATAGTAAATATTTCATAAACTAATGACCATATGCGGTTGAAACAAATATCAGTGGCTTTAGAATTTCAAGCTCTATTTGAACCTCGAGCAGTTATGAGAGCCTTCGAACAGTTATCGCTTTTTAACACTAGAACTCTCAAGGTGGGAGAGAGTTCCTCGACAAGTTAGAGAATTTTATCTTAACTATAATATCATCCTATTTTATAAATATACATATAAATACAAAATTATTTCCCAAAAACAATTTTTTTAGGATAAATGTGTATAAAATAGTGTGCGTTCGAGGAACCCTCTCTTTAGGACTCCCCGTGACGTTAGTACCAGTTTTTTATCGATCAAATTGTTTTTCGATTATTAATTAATATCAAATTGTTATTGATATAAAGTCAAATTAAAATTACTTGAATAGAAGTAGAATTAAGCAATATTTGTCAGACACACGAGTTAGAAATTCGTTTCCTCCAAAGTTAAAGTATTGTACGAAAAAAATGTAACTTCACAATTAGTGTGATAATTCGTTTTGTGAAGTCACCTTTCTAGTCGGTAGAGCTACTAATCTCAAGACACAGAAAAAAGTGCCGTTGTGACGATATTAAAATTATTGATGGAGTCATTCTATAATGACGCACCGAGTTTTAGACCTACAATGAGCCTGTTTTTGAATGTTTGAAAAATATGAATTACTTTTCCGGATATCGATCTAACGCTCTTATGAACCAGCCTATAAGCACGAGTCGGGGGTGCCCTAACGAAACAGACACGCCGTCGATTATTGGACTTACGTGTGGAAGCGAGCACAGTTGGCTCCGTGCTCGCAGATGCTCTGTCGTCTGGGCATGTCGGTGCAGAACGGCTCCGGGTCGTAGTGAAGGCCGTCGACGAAGGTCGGGAAGAGCGACGGCTTCTGCAACGACGAGGACGGATCCGCCAATGCGAAACCAATCGGGCTGGTCGTCGAGAACATTGCTTTCTGCCGACGTTTCCGACTGATGGACGAAAATTCAGGAATCCAGAATTCAGAACGGACGTTTGGTGAGTCGGGAACGTTGGGTATCGAACCAGACACCCAACCCCGATCGAATGGATTTTTCGGAAAAATCTTTTCCAGGTGATATACAGGGTGATACCTGACTTGTAAACTATTTGTTATATGAAAAAATGTTTAAAACAACAGTTTTATAGTATTATGAAGAGCATATACTGTAATAATTACCTAAATTTTGCTATACGATGGTCACCTTGAGTTTTTTAATCGTAATATGTATCATTTGATCGTGTAATTGGAGTAGTGAATGCTGAGTGAAATTCTACTGGAGTATACAGGGTGTACGAAAAATATGGGAATATCCGCAGTATACAGATTCCTTATGCAAATACAAATCGAAAAGTTCTTTACTGTTTTGTAATCTGAAGCTCCATTTCCGAGATATTAGTAGTTAAATGAATTCCAATCAGCTCAGCGGTGAGCCACACGTACGCGCAGACACAGTCAAGTTGACAAAAGGGACGAATTAGAGTTAAAAAGAGCTTCTGATTTCAACAGAATTTTTATGCATCCAGTTTGACGATCAACGTATTAAACATTAGTCAGACGAAGGCTGGATCATGCGAAAATCGTGCATCTCGTACCGTTTATTTCGGCGAACACAAGTAACGCAGAGGGCAGTGACGAGAGCGCCGACAAAGATGACGCATCCGAGCACCACGACGCCCACTTCGAGGGTGGACAACAGGTAACGTTGATTACCACGACGCGGGGAATTTCCGGCGATCTCCAGGACACCGAACTCGTTCAACTCACGTTTGATCTCCTTTTTCTTTGTGTGAAAGACGCTGAAAAGGCACATTTTCGCGCACATTAAATAAAGATGGACGAAATTAGTTTTAGATTATTTTTTATTTAAATTACGCCTTAAAGAGATCGTTTTAAACACCTTTCCCCTACAGTTAAGAAGAATTAGGAAATTAGGAAAAGCGGGACGGCAGATAAGAACATTTCGCTACTTACTTGTGCAAGGTATCCATATCTATCATGACATTTAAATGAGGATCGATGGCGTAAAGGTAGACATCCGTGCTGAAAGCAAAGGATATCCGTCACATCGTGAAACTCTATTTTGCTTTCTAACTTAAATAAAGTATACTTCACTTACGACATGGTGTCAATCAAATTCTTTTCAATGTGTGGCTCCAACTTTCTGATACGAACGTCCAAACCAGTCACATTTTGCAGTACCCTAAATGAAGTTAATAGTACTGATTATTTTTAGAAAATATTACAGTATTAAATTTGAATACTTAATTCAAGCCTCGAATAAGTTTTATATTTTTCTGAATTCTAAGTTATGTATGTTAACTATGCACATACGTACATGTCCTAAATGCTTGAATAGAATAAATCGTACTCGAACGAATCCACAGATTTCCCATAATACCGCGCATTCAACCCCGTTCAGTAACCAGAAACAATCACAACCGTACCTAGAAACTATTTTAACTCGTGCTCCATTATACTCACGCGGTGATGTTCTCGAGCTGCGGTTCCAGGTCCATCGGTCTCCGTCCAACGACCATCACGACCTGTTTCTGGTCATCCAGCACGTACACCTTTGGGCAAACAGCGTCGAGTAATGGAGGGGTGTGGGGGAGTGAACAAAGCGGACTGTGGACGGAACTTCCATCTTACGGAACGTGTGAAGGGATAAGGCTGGGGGAAATTAGCTGTGACTCGATCTCGAGTCTAACGACAGTTTGAACTAACACCGTTGATCTGTAATTTCGAAAGGTATCAAATGGGTATCGGTACATTTGTGTATTATCAAACGGCTACCGATACTTTCATACAAGTATCAAACAGGTACCTATCGATTATGTTTCCGATATCATAATTTGCGATAATTTGGAGTTGGAATCGGTAGTATAGATTCGGTATCATACCGTTAACTACATATAGGGTGTTAATAAAAACGTGGTTAATACTCCAACAGTTAATAACTCGGAAACAAAGCCCCAAAAAGAAGTATAATTAAAATTGTCTGACGAAACAGAACGGATCGGGGGACTTACAAAGACATTCGCAATGCTACTGCGTCCGTTCTCGGCGCCCCGTCTATCGGTGGCCTTGACGTCGAAGCCGAAAACGCGTCCAGCGTCACGGCCAAAACTCGCCACGGACCGTACTTGACCGCTCAGTGGGTCAATGGCAAACCGTGGGGCGTCTTCCCGGCCAAGAATCTGGTACCGGATCTCGGCGTTCGCTCCCTCGTCTGGATCGTCCGCCTGCGGATCATTAATTGCATTATTTGTTTACCTTGGTCCAGAAGTGGGGAGAATTGAAGTCATGAATTCCAAAACGATACAAGTCCACCAACCAGACCCGGGCAAATTTTACTGTTTTTTGAAAATATAAATATTATCGATTTATTTGAAATAATAGTAATTTCAAATAATGAATTTTTATGTTATTTTTGTATTTCAGATTTGGCAAAAGAAATAATACTCAAAATAATATACAATAAAATGATTTTGGTTTAAGAAATCTTTATAGCAATTGTAATGTTCCAATATACAATACTATATTTCTGTAGAATGTTTCGAGTACTGGATAAAATTTGGTAAAAACAAAGGAAAATACCGAATTGAGCGAAACACAAAACAGCAGATTAATACTAATCCGAATCATTTGAATTTTAAATCACACTTACTCTGAAAGTATAATGAAAATGTGTTCGGATGAATCAATGCGCAATTCGTTTGAACATCTCTACTTTTCCATAAATTGCACAGCACCCTTAAGGTACGTATTGATCGACTCTGCCGTTTCACCATTATACTCGGTCCACAAAAGCTTAGAATGCCACTGCTTCAACCACAGATACGAACTTAAAAACAAATCTATCCCACAAAAAAGCCTAAATATCAATCGGATAAATGAAACGAAAAATGCCTAACTGTTTATTCGAGTGGAATTGATACTGGAAGAATTTTCATTCCACTGGAAAATAAAACAGATAAAATACAGAGGATAAATTTCCACAAAACAAAAAGCACAGAACCGTTTCTGTCTGTCTCTCTGTCTCTCTGTGTCTCTCTCTCCCTCTCAACACCAAGCGGGAATAAAGTTTCCATTTCCCTATATACGCCCCCTAAATTGATATTACTGCAAAGCAACATAAGCAGCCGGTGGCTCAGTACTGGAATATCAAAACCACTCTGTGTTATTACTAATAGTAGTTTCCTCCCTGTATAGTGAAACCACTTTGACGCGAACCCTTTCCACGTCGGTTTCCCGACTCCGCTCCGTAATTCACCCTTTTCACCGAGCTACAAGTTCACGCAGAACCGTCTCTGTAGTTTCTAAAACGCACGATAATTACTAACCAGCGAGTCAGAAAGCGAGCCCATTGCCCAGTATATACACACAGACTCATCCATACAGCACACGAAATAGGGGTGAGCAAAAGAGAGCGGGGTAGCGGGGGGGTGGGGCGGCAGAAAAACGGTGAAGAAAAAAGGAAGGGTAAGAAAGCCACAGCTTCTGAGCGGAATGGATGAAAGGGGAGGAAAAAAATGTAAGAGGCGACACGAGAACCGAAATGAATTAAAACCTGGGGGTTACTTGGAGGCCTGAAACGCACACAGCAAAAACGGAGACACAGGCCCGCGTTGAATACACGCGTGGCCATACGTACCTCCACTTTGACGACCTCATACCCATAATGGGCAGTGCTCGGTATCGCGGCGAGGATGGGACGGCCCTTTGACTTGAATCTGGGCGCATTGTCGTTAACATCCTTCACCCTGACAACGACCCTGGCCTCGTTAGGCGCCAGACCATTCAGCCTTTCACCGACAACTGGGTAAATCATCACGGGTATCCCGCGACCAATCTTCACCCTGTCTACTCTGACCTTGGCCTCGTATCGATCGTTCACCTCTCTGTCCGCGTCCGTCGTCAGATACAGCGAGCCGTTCTTCGGATCTATCGAGAAGTGTTCCCTGGCGTTCGAGTCGTCGGCGACGATGCTGTATCTTATATGATCACCTTGATGGCCGTCGATCGTGTCCAGCTGAGCTACCTCAACAGGGATATCAACATTCTCCTCGATCTCCACCTCGTAGTACCGATGTCGGAACGCGGGGGTCCTCGGTACCTCGTTACTAGTCTCGTCCTGGTCATCATCCATGTTCAACACTGTGACTAGCACCACTGCTGTAGACGTCAGGCTCACAGGTGATCCTAGATCGCTAGCGGTCACCAGCAGACGGTGCATCTTTTGGGTCTCGTAGTCTATGTTCCCGATCGTCGTGATCAGACCCTCTTTACTATCTATGGCGAAGTATTGCTTCTCAGGCTGGCCCTGATGGCTTAGATCGAAGAGAATCAAACCGTTCCCGTTTCCAGTGAAGTCGGAGTCATTGGCATGCACCTTGATCACTTGACTGCCTGCAGGACTGTTCTCGAAGATGGACGCGTGGTAGACAGGTAGAATGTCCCCAAACTCGTCGTTCTCGGTCTCGTCGTAACCATAGAACATAGGTGCGTTGTCGTTTACGTCCAGGACATTCACTTCTATCTCCACTGTAGAACTTAGCTGAGGGGACCCATTGTCTCTGGCTATGACCACGAGACGATGGGTGCTCATACTCTCCCTATCCAGCACCCCACTAACTCTGATGATCCCTTCGTAGGGTGCTACATCAAATGTCCTCGAATCGTTCTGAGGATTTTCCAGGTTCTCGCTGCCGGAGACCAGTTCGTAGCTGACATTGGAATTGGTACCGAAGTCAGAGTCAACAGCACGAACCGTGCCAACCGCATAGCCCGCATAGGTGCCTTCTGACACGTCGAACGTGTACCAGGACTTATCGAAGATTGGTGGATGATCGTTCACGTCCACCACATGGATCCTGATGGTGATGTTGTCGGATAGGCCGGCGCTGTCCTTCGCCAGAACGAACAAACGTATGCTCCTCTCAGCCGGAAGTCCTCTGGCGACCGATATCTCGGCCGACCTTGGATCCAGGTGGAAATATCTTCGGCTTGTGGTGTCGAACCTTCGCAATCGTACGTCGTCACCGGAAGTCGTCTCGTTCCCCAGAGTGTACGTTATCGCGGCGTTCCCTCCCTCGTCCTTGTCCTCCGCTAGCAAGCGTATTATCGGGGCGCCGATCGTCGCGTTTTCCGGCACGAGAAGAAGGGGCGAACGACGGCTGCTGGGGGACCCGGTTCCGGCGGCGACGGGCTCGCTGCTCATATCGAACACGTCGTTCCTCTCGAAAGGCGTTTCGGTATCTGGCTCGTTCGAGACGCGAACGCCCTGATCCGGCAGGACGATCATTCTGATGAAGCTCGGGGGATTGTCGTTCACGTCGGTCACTGATACCCTCAGCTCCGATTCCGACGTGAGCCCTCCTAGAAACAATACACGAGTAGCTGTAGGTACATCACTCTCATGACGGAATTATATGGTTTGTTGGGTTGGCGGGGAATAAATATGGTCGATTCAACGTGTTAGAGGTACTGTTGTACTTATTTTTGTAAAATCGGTAGGATTCCTTCAGTTGTTTTTATAAGGTGATGAACAGGAGAGTTTGTGGATTGTGATCAGTCATTTATAAGATCTGATCGAAAAGTTCGGTGGTAAAGGGCAACAGAAGATTATTTTCAAGATGATCCTATGTAATTATTGTTCTGCTGTTACAACCGTAGGCATTTAAAACTGTTCAACTTCTGGGCAAAGAAAGTAGTTAGATATGTTGAAAGGTGTGCAACTGTCGTTTGTTTTTAAGGTCTATTTTAGGAGCTTACCATTGTCTTTAGCAACGATTTTGAAGGTGTAGTTCGCTTTCGCCTCTCTGTCCAGAGTACGATCATCGATCCCGTCGAAGTAGACTAAGCCAGTCGTGGGATGGATTCGGAAAAGCTCATTCCCTGGACCGTGAAGACTGAAGACGAAGTTTTGATTGATACCTTCGTCTTGGTCCGTGGCTGCGATAGGAATTGACAAGTTGACTTTCGTCCCTGGGGGGCTGTTTTCGAGAATTCGTCCTTCGTATAAGGACGACGTGAACATCGGCGGATGATCGTTCTCGTCGATAACAATGACAGTCACCTGAAAAAGTTTGCTTAGTTTTCAGAAAATTATTCTGTACCCAGTCTGCTGCGTTTCTGGAGAACTGAACACATTACAAGAAATTTATGAGAAATTCTCTTGTAATAATATTTACCCAATACTTAAACAGGTAAATATTTAATTATTTAAGATTTCCGATATGCTTTCGATATGTTTGTCATTTTATGCTTTCTAGTGTTTACATTAAAAATTATAAAATATCTCCCACTATTTTTCCAATTCATACAATGTTTCACTCACAAATATTCGCGTCTGCAAATACGTTACACACGAGCGCATCTCGGACAGCTATTGTCAAATAAAAAATATGGACGAATTCGTTACAACATTGATACCATTGAAACATACCAGCGAACAAAATAAAATTGTCAAAAAAACGAAAAACCAGGTCAAGGTTTTCTAAACAGTACCTTTTATACATAGAGTCCAACTTTTCTGTTATGGAAATCAATATGCATAACAAAATTCACATCAGTTTTGTTTCGATATATTTATTTATTGCGAAATATATTACTTCTGGTAATACGTTTCTTAAATAAATTAATGCCACGGAATTCAAATGTTTTTAGAGAGATTGCAATGTCATTATCGAAAATTCTACTGCTGACGTTAAAATAAAAAAATGTAGTGCGAAATTATTTCCTAGTTCAATAATGCAGATTAAACTGTGCACATCCAAGTTTCATCTAGAACTTCAAATAGATGTCTGTAACTCGAACGTGATAGATGGAACAATCTACAGTGAAAACTGGGAACGAATTTATGAGGCTGACACTCCAATATTACGCTTGTGTACACGAAAATACTGAAGAGAGAATTCGTGTTTCTTATCTCGGCTGTTCCACAAATCTTCCAAATGTTATAGCGAAAAGAACTGACCACAAGGGTAGAAATTTGAATATAAACGGCAACTCGAATCGCATTATACCTCGGGCTTGTCAACAGATTTTTCCCCTGAACTAATATCCAAATGTCCACTGTTTACAGCTTTATGGAAGTGAATGAAATACGTAAAAAAAAACAATTTCGAAAGAAACAAATGTGCATTATTCCTGTTTATTACGTAATAGTGATGAAAGAGATTATACGTATAAAAAAGTATGTATTACACTTCTTTCAAGGGAGAAAACATTGATATTCACGAAATCACTTGGAAAGTTGATTTTTAGACAGAGATGGAAATTTTCCACATAAAACTTCTATATATTTCTCCCAATTAATTACAACAAATTAATTAATTAGATATCCGTTTACCAACATTTTAAACCTCGGATACTCTAATAAAAATCTCCACCCCACGCTCACACCTACTACGTTCATATTTCTCTCTTGGCAAAAACAACCGAAGCACCGTCACGTCCCCAAACACCCCACGCCCCTTTGTCTCAAAGGACAAACGGACTCTATCAATTTTCCCGCGACTCGAATCCGTAAAGGAATTCCCTCGAGTCTCGCTTAACGAGTTCGACGCACCCCGGTCTTCGTCTCGTCGCGACGCCCGGCCGATAAAGCGTTCTCGATGATAGTATGGGAAACGGTTAATTACCCAGTGGGAAGGGGTGAAACTTACTTGGAAAACTCCGACCCCTCGGGGACTTTCCGCAATTACGGTGATGCTATAATTCTGTCTGGTCTCGCGGTCGAGGCCTTGCGGCGCGTACAGAGCCCCGTCCTCCGTGATCGAGATATCGGGTACGTCTTGCTGATTGACGATAAAAAACCGTGTGCCCACGTTGGTGGACGTGCCGGCGGTGCTGTTTTGCGGAAGCACCTGCCCGATGTACGTGCCAGGAACGTTCTCCTTGGCGTGGAAGACCAATGGAGCGGTGGTCGTTCCCCTGCAATCAACGGCCATCGAGGTTAGGATAAGCAAACATAAAACTACTTCCAGCGCGGTTTCGTTCACTCGTGTCCTTTCGACTAACGCCCCTTGTAAACCTATTCGAAGTACTCCAATTATTCCATGTACAAAGAATGTAATGCCACTACACTAGTGAGAGTAAACTGGCAAGAGCAAGTAACTGTCAGCATCATCGATCTTCTATCCCCAATTACAAGGTGAAACAATCTACACCAGCGTTTCACCTCATGCTAGTTAAAATGTACGACTAAAAACCATAGCCGGTCGTTTCACTTACTTCGTGAAGATACCCCTCTCATCGTTAGGATCGACCACATGGATCGAGACGTTGGTGATTAGCATTAGCTGCCTCTCGTCTGTAACGACCGCCTCGAAGTCGTACGTAGACCGGTCGAACCGCTCGATCTCCTCGACGACGGTGATCGTTCCGGAGCGCTCCTCCACCGCGAACGGAACTGAAATTCGTATATGTATGCAGCATGTGTTACGTATTAGCATGAGGGGAAAGAGATTTCACGCGGCTAATGCATGGAAATTAAGGTTGCCTATTTGAGGGGCAAGCTTATGGGGCCTGTTGCAGCTTGGCCAGGCACAGTTGATGGATCTATCGCGCCTGGTTAGTCGAGAGGTAGTAGAGTAGGAGGATAGTCTGTCTCCTTTTATTTATACAGGGTGAGTCAATAAGAAATAGTATCTAAAATAATTCTCTCTCCTTCATTTTACCCTGTAACAGGGTAAAATAAATTGTTTATGAAAAAATCAACATAGGTTTAATCCTAAAGCCTTGAATCCTAAAATCCTTTTAAAGAAAAATAGAAAAGTTTATTTCCTAATTTGTTGGAGAAATTCCGTACGGCTTCCATCCATATCAATACAAAACTCACATCTGCAAATCATAGATCGACGTATATTTCTTATACAATATTGCTTCCATATCTCGTATTTTCGGGCGTATCGTACGCCAGTTTGTGTTCAACAAGAATTAAATAAATATGTATAACAGCTGTGTAAAACAATATTATGTGTGATACAGCGTTTATTTTCAATGTTCTCTGGCTGTACGAACACGTGTAATACAAATTTGCTATGAACTGCAAAGCAAACAGCACCTTTATAAGTGATTAAAGTCAACCAATGCATCACAACACGACAAGCGTTAATTAAGTAATTACCTTTGTAGTAACTTACCCCCTTGTTCGTAGCTGTGAAGGAGATCATAGATCAAATCGTTTGTCTTTACTGCATCGTTCAGGCGGATTTGACCGACGCTTGTGCCGACTGGAACATTGGCACCGACCCAAAATTCATAAGGAGCCCCGATAAAGTCTGGTTCCAATGACTCTGGACCTGTGACACGCGAAAATTCGTTTCCGTTCGTAATTTCCAGTGTATTAAAACAATCCACACCAACATTTTCATGGAAACATAATCATGGAATCATCAATAAGCCATGCAATCTACACTGTAAGAAAATGCGTCACGATTCCCTATCTCACGTAACAAAAATGATGTATATCTTCCTACATACTTTATTTCATAGGCAATATGTAAAAAAAAATTGGAACGGTTTCAATTGCAGTAAAAAATCTTCTACTTCGGTAGCATATCGAAAGTCGGTGAAAGAATATTTCAGATCTTGTTGCTGGGATGTCCTGCGATAAAATTCCAGACGTTGTATGGAAAATATCTGTGCTACATTTGACGAATACCCCAGAGACACAAAGTATGGATTTCCACGGTCGACAAATCGCGTTTCTTGGTACTACGTACATATGTTTTCTACAGTCTCGTGACCCCGTGCATTCAAAGAGATATCATTTATGAGAGCGAAGCATGTCAGAGTCACGAATAGGTTTATCGAAGGACAACCAGTTGCACAATTCGATTACAGAAAATCTCACCGTTCGATCGGAAAACATCAACGGTGACCACAGCCAGGGAGAATCGTCTCTCGCTCGGATTCGCCGGTTGATCCGCGGCCTCCACGAAAATCGCGTGTCTTCCTTCCTGAATCGGACTCTCTGCCACAGTAATCATACCGGTGATCTCGTCCACATGAAACGGTGGCGTACGAGTCGTCGAGTTACCCGGTTTCTGGAGTCTGTACTTGACCATCCCGTTGGGACCTAGATCCTCATCCACCGCGTGGACCTGGCCCAGCACGGTGCCCACCTTATAGTCGGTCCTGGCGACCAATTCATACAGATTCCCAGGTACGAAAATAGGATTGTTATCATTGGCGTCTAGTAAAGTAACCTCTACATCCACCAGTGATCCATTGGCTCTTCGAGAATCATCTCCAAGGACGACGCTAGGTCTCCTTTCGATAGCTAGAACTTTCATCCGCAGGTGGTCCCTCTTTTCGCGATCCAGGACCGACTGATCCTTCACCGTCAGCCAACCTGATTTTGGATCCACGGAGAAGGCGCCGGATGGGTCCTGTAGTTCGTAATCGAACTGACCATTTTCCCCTTGATCTCTGTCGCGCGCGATCACTTGCAACACGCTGAACCCGTTAGGCAGGTTCTCCACAATACTAATGTTGTACAGGTCCACCTCGAACTCGGGCAGATTGTCGTTCAGATCCAACACCTCTACTTCGACACGGGCGCCCGCGGTTTTTAACGGATTGTCCACTTGTGACGCGTGGATTTGTAATGCGAAGGTGTTCGATGGTAGATTCTTCTCAGCGTCCAGGTTGATCGCTCGCTTGATGAACAAGGTGCCGTTTTTTGGGTCCAGGTGAAAGAAACCGCGCTCATTGCCGGATATTATGTCGTAGCGAACTGGGACGTTGAGGTCCCGGTCGCAGTCTGTGGCCTGGATCGGGGTCGTGAGGTTGATCTGCGTGAAGATCGGGTACTCCTGTTGGATAGAGAGTTGGATAGAAGATGTGCCATTTAATATTAAGATTGAGAATTGAGCAATCGATCGAAGAATGGATCTACATATTACTGAATATAGTTTAATTCCTCGAGACCAGAGCACATGAGGAGGAAGTGACGAGACGAATTAGAGGCGACTTTTACAGCTACCAAACCTAAATTTAAATCTACATTACATCGATTTTGCTTTTTTCTCTTCAATATTGTTTTCGTAGTGAAAAATTTACCTTTTTCTTTACTGTATTTTTACTGTTTAATTAACAATCACAATTTTAGCTGCGTTAGTAGACAATATGGGACAATATTCTGTATATCGCAAAATCGTATTTGTCCTTCAGAATGATAAAATGTCACAATGACGATATGTGCTTAAGAACTGTCATTTGGCAAATATAAAAATGAAACATTTCGTGTTGTAACGTAAAATCTGAAACCTATTGATGCAGAGTTGCTTTAGAAATTTTATCAGTTGCCTTGCTAAGAATATATGAATACCATGCAAATATCAAGAAAAAATCCTTGTCCCCATTAATTAATCCTATTGGAATAATCAAACGTTTGCCGAGACAGTAATCCTAGCAACTACCATTCGCCTGTATAATCATAACAAAAAATTGGTGAAGTAGGCACTTGAAAAAAAATATGTCAACGGTAATCAAGTGTCCGATGTCGAAACCACGTAAAACACCTTGTAATTTCGTGCAGGAAATTATTAGGGTAAAAACCGTGGAAAACCAGTCGTAATTAACCCACCGGCGGAGATTAATCTATTACGCAATCGCGAAACAGCCGGTCTTCGACCACTTGCATCGAGAATATCCGCCGGCAATGACCGCGTCAATGCGCGACGGTTGATGATCGCCGAACGTAGTCGCATATTACGGAACAAACGAACTCCCGAGAACTTTCTATGCGGCCATCGAGGCGCATCGTTTCCTCGATTCCCGACGTCTCCGCCGGTATCAATTTTTCATTCCGTCTGTATAAATGAATTTACTCGATTCCAATATGTCGCCGAACTCGGTATTCGACCCTTTGAGTACTGTTGTGGACGCAACATGTGTTCACGAAATGATACCAATCTACACTATAGTTTCCTAAGCTTTTCTAGTTCATCGCCTCCCTTTCAAAGTTTCTTTACTTTCGCATCCCCATTGGGTAAACTGTTTGTGTTATTAAAATCTCCAAGTGTAGTTGTGCGCGCAATCTTTGAATCTTAAAAATTTGGACTGAAAATAAGCAGACAAAAGAGTTACCACTTTTTCGATTTGTTTCCTTTTTACTCTTTTGAACGTCAACTTGTTCTGTGTCAACCATGTTTCCGTGCTCGGAGGGTTAATGGACGGTAGGCCTTAGGGGTGTAGTTCGTCGCGACATCGCGTCGTTTTCTGGTACGCGCGACATTCGGGATCCAGGCTGTGCCACATCCGTACGCTCACGGCGAATGTCAGAGGTTAATACTTTCTTCAGGCGGAGAACCTTGAGGTATAAATTTCGATCGTTGGGGGATACACGATCGTGCGATACTATTCGCAGGAGATATTTATCACGACGTGAATGGCCGTTCGACTTTCGAGGCGATCCTCGTCGCGCGAATCATTTCCTCGAGATTTATGCAGCCCGATTACGCGCCCGATTCGACTGAACGATGGTCAGAAAGCACCTCGACGCGCTACGAAGCCGCGTTGAAACGCATCGAAACGCCGATTTTCCAGCGATTTATCTTACTTCGACGACTTCGAATTTATACGGACGCCTCCGGTTAATCTTCCGTGACTCGACGACTGGATAAATGTATTCAGATGGAGTTCCATAATGCACGAGACGAACTATGTGAAGTATTATGGACTACATATTATCCGGGGAACTAATAATAATTCCAAGAAAATTCGTTTGTTATTTTTTTTCTTGGGCATTTTATGATACTTGAGGATACGGTTTAGTTTTTTTGTGAAATATACTGCGTAGCATAACTATAACTATAAAACCACTTCAAAAGTTTCTATTCTTATGGATCGTGGTTAAAATAAAAACGAGCCAAATATGCCATGTCTGAAATCGTGTTGAGAAATAATGTTTCTTGAGAAACGGATAGATTATATTCCCTAGAAAAAAGTGGTTCATTTTTATTTTAACCACCATATATAAGGATTATAAATTTTAGGTTGGTTTTCTAGTTATGCCACGCAGTGTATTAGATTAATAGATACAATCTACTGTTAAGTGTAATCTAATAATCTAATATTTAGTAAGTAAAGAAATAGTATTATTTAGTAAATATAAAAATAAACTTCAAGATTGTTAGATTTGAACTTCGCGCCAAGCGATCAATGCGCCCTTGTGGTGGTTGCTCTACTACGCACCAAGTTACGCTTCGATGTGAAACACGTTTAAAGTTTAAGTTACTTTTATGTTAAGATTAAGTGCATTAAATGTGTTTTTTACAGCTACAAGATTAGATATTGTGTCATTCAACCTCCCAATTCAACAGGTTATGGACCCAGGGATTGCTCGTAAGTAAAACATACGTACAACATAAAATATCCACAACTAACCTCAATATGAGTCTCGTGGGAGGTACGCACAAGTTACGCTTCAATGTGAAACACGTGTAAAGATTTAAGTTACCCTTTTTGTTAAGATTAATTGCATTAAATGTGTTCGTCTAAAGCTACAAGATTAGCTAATAAATATCATTTATTAATGCAAATCTAAATTAACTATAAATAATTGAAATTAAAATCATTTGACATGGGAAGTTATAAATTTTATAAACGAACGATACGATCTGTAGGAAAACTGTATTAGAATATCAATCAACAGTTTTCCGCTGTAAATTACAGAAATACTGGTCGTATGTGCTACTTCAACATTTCTGTTTTAAACACCTGCCCATTAACCGCAGCAATATCTACCTTTAGAATTATTCTGTGTCAGATTATGAAATGATGTAAAACGACATCGATGATAGTTGCCTATAACCTTATGGAAAGTCGAAGCAACATGTGTGTCTTTCAGTTTAAAATTATGGAAAGATGTGAAATTGCATTCACGACTTAGACTTCCACAATATTCCTCAAACTTCATATTTACCGGCATAGGATAAAATTCATGAATCTTCGCCTTGTACACGTCCCGCGTGAACATGGGATCGAGATCGTCGTTATCCACGATCGTTATTCTCACGGTGGTGTTGGTGGTCCTGGCGGGGACGCCGCGGTCCTGAAACACATCGTGGCACGTAGCCGACAATGACGTAGTCATAACGAGAAATCGTTAAAAAAATTTTATTAATCATAAAAAATACATAAATTCAAATTTTTTGAAATTGTCACGTGCGGCGTTTTTCCTTAGAGCCAAACATATATCGACCGTACCACGGACTTTCACCTGTGCTTTTACTTATGAATAGGATCGGTGCGTGTGTAACACAGCGTCACGTATACTCACCGTGGCCGCGATGACCAGCGTGAACTCGCGATCGCCTGAGCGGTTCTGTGGCCGAATTCTAGTGAAAATTTGCCCTGCTCGTTGCCTTTCACTATCGCGTAGTGGACGTCGCTGTTCGGCGTGTTCGGCTTGTCCCCGTCGATCGCGTGGATCCCACGAAATATCGTGACACCTGCGATTAGACACACGAAATTCGGTTCACCTGCTCTCGATAACGTACACTTTACGATCGCGTGATCGGCCATGAAACTGTCACTTTCGCTTAACTTGACGTTAAGTATCGATTAGTGAAATAAGGTGATTTGCACAGGCATAATTATTTATTATTTATAAAGTTATCTATGAAAATAATATTTGGTATAACATGTTGCTTTTATGCATCTTTAGGTAGTTTTTTATTGAACGACGTAATATATTATTTTGCTGAAATGTAAATAATACAGACAATGTATTAAGCTCTTGAAAAATATTCTACACATTTAGCAATTAAAACATCCACAATAGAAACTATGAGATTTAAATGACCAGTTAGTTCCCACTAACTGATATTAAGCGCTATTAATTTTTCATCGAAATAAAATGTCTGAAACGGCAGCTAAGACTATGTAGTTCGTCGTATGCAATATATCTCACCGACTGGCGTAAGCTCGTCCACGGTTACGTGATAAGGCGCATCGACAAATTGCGGGGCATGATCGTTTATGTCCTCCACGTAGACCGTCACTGACAGGTGCGATGTCACCTACAAGCATAAGTATTAGTATATTAGACGTGCTGCGTGCTCTGAAAATATAGCGTCCCCAAGAAGCGTCTGATCCCGCAGACAATTCTCACGAGAGATAATATACTGGGAACCTCTGTGCTTTAAAACCTCGATCCTCGAACTTTATTTAATTTTTCGTATGCTTATAAAAATCCAATGTGAGCATTATTCCCTAAGAAAGAATATACATATTTTAATATATTTCCAAATTTTCTTCTATTTCAACGATTACTATATCTGAGATAAATAAAAACGTTAACTTCGTGAATTTTCAATTTCTACCTTTATAATTTGACATTCGCCTAGCCGAGCTGGGTCACTTTTGACCCATGTTTCTGGTTCAATGATACAAGAGTTACTAGATGATATTTAGTTATCTAACCCTTCAGTATGGGTCCAAAGTGACCCGAGTCGACCTATTTTTAGTTGGCGATTCGATTAATGTTGATTCACTGTAGTGAACAAAAAAAGATGTTTCTAATAGTTCCGAATTGTTAAAAGAGAGAAATAAATCTCTGAATTTAAAATCTGAAATTGCATAAACATCTCCAGTCCACTTGTTTGGAACAATGAAGGAACAGGAAGACACAAATGCAAATGAAACGAAGTAAATTATAAAAACAAAATTAGAATAGTAAGTACATAAAAGCAAGAACATAAAGCGGAACTGTAAAATGGTTTCCGGAATAAAAGGTGAAAATCTACAATTTCCAGCACTTTTAAAACTACTGCATCCTGCTGCACCTTGCTAATGATCTCACGCAACGTCTCTGTATTTATGCGCGTGTAGGATATTTAAGAACTGTTTTGTTGTTTAAAGTGGTGGAAATTGTGGTACTCCTCCTTGTCTAACTCCTTGTCCTTGTAACCAGAGAAATAATAAATCAAGAGTAGGAAAAAGGATTTGGAGGACGCGGACAATATATGAGAAATACAATAGTACACCCGCTGATTAATTATTTTCGTCTGCTTTTAGGTAATTTAAATTTATTCAAGTGGAGTTTCTTTATAGAGAGCTCTGATTTATCGGCAAAAATGAAAGTAGAAAAGGAAACAAAACCACGTGGAGAAAGTATGAGATTGTAACATATGAACCATACTAAACTAAATAACAACTGACATTTATTGATTGATTTTAATATTCTTCCCGTCTACGCCTCTATTCTCGGTAGTCCTCGTCCGTTCTACTCTTCTCCGTTTCTTCGATATTTAATATCCGCGACGAGACGGGACGCATAACAGTATCGCTTCAGATTTTATTTGCCAAGACTGTATTAACTCGTGAAATCGTCTTATCCGATCGACGCGACGTGAAAAAATTCCTGACAACGTGACAACGGTACCCCCCGTAGGTTTTACCGCTTTTATCGCATACTTTTTACGGTAGTTCGTTTTCAGAATGCCCGTTTCGTTGAATAGTGTAGTAATTATTGTAACAGTAACGCACGGAATGCCAGACTTAACCCAAATATGTCCACCAGTTCTGCTATTAGGACATCTAACAGGTGACTGTATTTTATTGTTTTTCAAGTGACACACAGTTTAATGACAGAAGGGATCGTTTATTGAAAATTGACAGCGGAAATTTTATTTTATTTTAATTTAATTTTTATGAATCTTTCATAAATTACTTAACTTTCCCAAAGTGACAGTTGATATTTCATAACTTTTTATAATTTATAATTTATAGTTTCTTTACAATTTGTACAACGTCTAGACTCTTCGATAGTAACTGAGAAAATATTGTAAACAAGAACATTGATAATAAAATTAAACGATACAATCCGACTTGTATTTAATTGGTACAATGAAATTAATTAAAAAATAGAATGAAATTGTAAAAAAAATTCTAAATGAGAATAGTATATAAATTGAAAAATATAGATTGCAAGTCTGCCCTTAAAAACGCTGTGAACTTTCCCAACAATTTAATAGAATCTATTATATTGAAAATCAGCATAAAGTCCGACAATAGCGCCTTTATCATTTTAGTAATAATACATCAGGAAATCGGAAATCCATCGTTTTGCCGGATTCGATAATTCCAGTGTTGAGTAATAGTCCAGTTTCATTAAAACCGATCGAACAGTTTCGTTTTCGACACCAGTTCGAAATCAACGGCGGACACGAGAGCACGCAACCTGCTTGAAATACGTTGCATAAACGTTGATTAACGCGTTACCAGGGCTGGAAAACCGGTAGCGTGGGCTTGACGGTATCGCGACCGGTACCTGCACGCTCCAGTTATTACGGCGCTGCTTACGGAAAACGAACTAAATCTCTGGGGGAAATGTGGGGTACCGTTTTGGAACTTTTAACGGAACGACACGTCAGTTTCAAAATTTTAAATGATTCGTCTGGTAATGGATCATTTGGAACCGGTGCTTAACCCTTTCGATTCCACTGTAGCCATTTGGCTACCTACCATAAATTACAAAATACAGTATTAGTATCGTGAAGTTTTTCGTACTTGCGAGTATATCACCGTTCAAATCACCGTGTATAATGAATAGTTTATTAAATGATATTAGTGGCACACGACAGAACGGAAGTGCGATAAAGCATTAAGAAGAAATCGATCTCGCGATGGATACTTTCTACAATTTACCAGGGAATCACCGCCATCGCTGTAATCGCAGACCACGCGGAACTTGAGCAGGTTTCTAGGTGATTCCGTGTCCACCAGCTCCTCCAGGGACTGGGCCAGTACCAAGGAGATGTGGGTCCTGTTCGTCTGTTTGTACGCGAAGAAACGGGCGTCTTCATCCTGCAAGCAGTTACAACTCGGTTATGCTATGGTCATATGTGCAACGGTACATATGTCGCTTTAGAATAATCATTTCGTCTGTCGTTCATCCGTCTGTGCTCGTTGAACGGTAAACACGACACACGTTCGAGGATAATAATTGTTTCGTTCATTCGTTGCTTGGAGTACTTTCTTTCCTAACCCTGATTTATGCTCTTGCATTCCATGCAGCACGTAGTGTCAGCCAAAAGCTGAGAGATAAACGTTATCATGAATCTATTCAAGACATTATTAAAGATATTGTTCATATTTTTCTCACTCAAGTTTACATTTACATTAATTGCAGCGAATTATAACGAAATATGTATGTACTAATATTATTTATGTATAAAACTAATATTACTTACATATAGAAATAATATTACTTTATGTGAACTTTAACAAACGACAAATGAAATTAGACTTAAGTTCAGACTTACAAAAAAAGAAAGTGCAAGAAAGCACAATTGAGATAAAAAAAACAGAAACGAATACTTGCCCTATCCACCGGCATAATCGAAAGATGATTCCTCGGATGAGCCTCTAATGACAAGACTTCTGTTCCTTTTGCCAAGTTCTCTGGTACTCGCACGAACTTCAGATACTCCCCTATAGGATAGAACTGACATCCTGCAACAATTTATAAAAGGAAACCGTGACTTTATTCAGAAAACAAAAAATCAATCTTAATATTACATTCGGAAGAAATTCGTTTCGAATACTTTTTTCTGTCAATTCTATTGCATTATATTCACTTCTACTGCTGCAATATACCTCTTCACACAGAGTTTAACATTTTCTATGTATTTTTCACGGTATCGATGCAACATATTTTTCTATTGTTAAAAACCGTAAAGGACGTATCATTCTTTGGAAACTAATTACGAAACTTTTAATTGAAGAAGTTGTAGCCGAAGGAGAAGACTAAAAATCGTGAGACTGTTCCTTAATACGTTGATTGTCGTGTTACTTGTTCGTGAACGAAGCAACTTTTAATTTCGGATTCAATAATGCTTATAACGGGATATTAAATGCAATAAATGTGGTTAAATGTATTAATGAAATTCGACAAAATTGGGTTAAAAATTTGTATAAAATTGGAAGAAGAAATTTTGGTTTCGTAAAAATTCTTGTGGGCACTGTTTTAGAAATTAACGTTGCCGTAACTCTCGTGCATTGTCAAAAGAAATGTTTTAAGCATTATACAGTTTTATATTTCTACGTTTATTGTCAGCGTTACGAAATTTATTTTACGTGTGTAGGATTAAATATTACACACTACAATTAAGTCGCACGTGTTATCCAGTCACGCGTACACATATTTCATTGAAAATGTCAACGACTGTCGAGCACGAGCGAAAACGAGTCTGTAACATTTTTCGCGGTCGCCCCGTAAAAAATATCATTCGATTCGATAACAAGATTTTTCCCTTCTAATCCACCCCGAGGATTGGAATGGTTCAACGTGCCGTAACACGAGGCAACGTAATCAAGTTTTTCTTGTCGTTCAGGAAGCGTTCGAAAGGTCGACAGTTATCCGCCGTGAAACGCATCCGCAGCTTGCCACCCGCCATTTTATACTGCGAACCCTGCAATTTGTATCCGTAAAGTGTCCGAGAATATTCGAAAATCGCCAGTGGCGTTTTTGTTCGACGGTGCCGCAAAATAATACGTTTCTCATTTCTATTGACAGAAATGTAAACAAAAATTGTTCAACCCTTGTTTAACAAAAATTGTTAAATATAGTACAACTCTTGTTTAACAAAAATATTTATATAGTTCAAAGGAAATCCTAGAATTTCATTGGGACGCTTATATGGGACACCCTGTAGTGAAAATTCCGTGTTTTTCTTTTCGCTTGATTTTTGCACAAGGAATTATCCCCGTCCTCGTTTATATCGCACGAATTAAGGCTGACAACACCGTTAACATTCGTGAAACGGTCAAGTACGAGCATCAACGGCGGCAAGAACAGGTACGAGGACGAAGCGGCGTCGGCGTCGTCGCAGAAATATACTTCAACGGGTGAAAAGCAGCGCGCCATTTTATTCCTGTCGACGTGCAAAGTGCGGAGAGGATTCGTATTTCAGGTTGGTTCCGTTGGATCCAGTCCGCGGGCGGCCAGACCAGCTAATTAGCCCGCGAGAATCTAGACGTAAAACATTGTTTCCGACTGCGAAAGGGAAAAGATCGCGGGACGATACCCGTGGGGTCCGTGTGCGGTAGGTGAGCCAAAGTTGGCGGAAGTTTGTGTCTCTCGTCACGGGCAAAAGATCTTATCTGAATTTATTCAGGGCCGTGATCATCATGTCGATCTAAGGAACGCGCAACGCGCCGTGGAATTGCTCTTCGCGGTTACTTTAAACCGATTCGATGATCTTAACCGGTCGATTGTCGCTGTACGAGGCGTTTATTGTTCGTGTTGTCGGGAGAGCTGTGACAATTTGGCAACGTTCACAGGGCCATTTTCTTTTTAGTAGTCATCGGTGTATCCAGTTCACGATATACAGGGTGGTACACGACACTACTGCAGAGCCCTTTTCGTACTCTATCAAACATATTACGCGTACAAAATTGTATTATTTCACTGCTTGGTCCTCAATGGCTTAAATGAACGTTTTCTTCTTTCTTTCGACAATAATAAATAGACTACCGATGTTCATGCATTTACAACAAATTTTAACATACAAACTCCAGTAAACGAAAGACTGTAATAAATCTTAACGATATTTACAAATTATTATCAACATAAAGAAATAAATTTCTATCCCATTTCCATGTTTACAAATTAACGTCTAAAATCGTGAATTTACATAAAAATCCTCGTCAAAATTTCCCCCCTTTTCGTACAATTTCAACGAATACAAACGCGTCACTAAAATACCTCCCACGGAAAATCGAGCAAGAAAACCTTCTCCGGCATGAAAATCACTTTCATTATCTCTCTCGGAGTCCGGTCGGGTGGTGGCTCAATCATTATCATTAGCCAGCCCAAAGTGAAGGTTCACTAAGCTCGGCTGCTACCATTACCTGCGCCGCCTGTTTCGGAACGTTTACAGGTGTTTCCAGAATATATATGTAGTATCGCAGAGGTACTTTCACCCGATCGCATGCCGATTCGAAGCCGATATTTAACAATCGTCGGACACGCATCAAAGTACACGCGGCCGAGTTCTAAACAGATATCGGTTGGACGTTTACGTAGTTCCTTTTTTCAGGTTTTTCCAGTTTATGATCGCCGATCGGTAACCGTCATAAAGCTCCGGTGCTCGGACCGAGAACGTTGTCCTTTTTAACGCGACATGCACTGACCGCGACGAAACACTATATTATCAAACACCGCGTTCCCAGAATGACAGATTAAAAATTTAACTGGACACTAGACGAATTCGATTGCCAATTTGACACGTTGTCAGAACAGCTTTCACGGTTTCGGCCAATTAACCGTGGGGGAGGGCGGACCGACGCGAAATCCTGCTGCCGATTCTTTCCACTAATTATTTTTAATCGAAACACCCCCCAAATCAGTAAACACGGCTTATAGATCCATTTACAAAAATTACTGAAAAAAGGAAACGAAGTGCTGCTTTTTCTATCGTGCGAATTAATTTTAATTGCGTGCAGAATTTTCTTTATGTATAACTTCACAAAGTATATTTGTTATTTTGAGTAAAACAGCGTAGGATGACAGTAATTTGGTAGGTGGCAGTAAATGGGTCTTTTACCGTAATGTTTAATATAATCTCAAGCGCCAGTAATAAAACGATCATGTCATATGCAACAATATAATACAAAGAAGTATTTCTTAATCGGTTAATTTCTCCGTAAACACTTCCGTACCTCCGGAAGCGTCCGTAGTATACCGGAGAACCTGGACGGAAGTTAACTTACGTTTGTTAGCGGAAACAATCGGCGACTCGATTCTTATCATCGATCATCCGGATAAAGCTCCAACGGCGCATAATCCGCCGGAAATTTCGCCGCCGTAGGAACTGTCAAATCACTACAGAGGCGTGCTCTTGGGGATCGTAAATAGACAGAAGGAGGACTGCGGTCGTTTTAAAGAAATCCCCCTCGCAAATCTCGTCTTTCCCTCTGTCCCGTTTTCTACCCCTCCTATTCCTCCCTCTTTTATTCTGTCTCCGTCCGTTTGTCCTTCTCTTTCTCCCACGTGCCGTCCTGCTGTTTTTGCTCGCTCGACTCGATTCGAAGAGAATTACTTTTTCCAGACGGCCAAAAGAAACGTCGGAGGCGAATATTCGACGGAACACGTTATATGTATGTATGTATACATGTTGTATGCGACAATAGATTCGCGACATACCAACTGATTTGTATGTGTATGTATGTCTGTGAATACCGCATTGTCAGTTTACTTTGCATACAGCCTTTTTAGAATTTTCGGTAAAGATTTATATAGTTTTGAAAAAATATTAAGGGCTGCGGTAGGGTTGAAAAACTTTTATCTTTTAACCATGAAGAATTTTGTCGTTCGAGTCTATATGATGGAAGGTCTTAGCCTCCTTTGTGAATACCATATGAATAGAAAGGTATTTAAATGATATTACAATATGAGAGAATTATTTTAATTTTTTTTGCTGGATGTTGCTAAATTTTAATAATGTGTAAAGTATACATATATATTTTCTCTTGTCAGAATAAATTCTAATAGGGTAATCCAGAAAATGGAACTTTACGCGGACAAGGAAGATGATCAATCGATATAAACAATTTAACTTCAATCAATCAAGCATATGTATCGGGTTTTCAAATCCTTGATAGTTCTCAGATATGAAGGGCGGTCGGCCATTTATCTTCCATCAACCTTGTAATTAAAACGGATTGCAGTAGTTAATATTTTGATTATAAACCAACACGTATGGCTGGTGATCGGTCATTGAAAGTTGTTTCGTTTGAATTTACATGATAGGGCTATCGATCTATAAAATACTAGATCTCTAGTCTCAAGTTACAAACAAATAAGTACAAAGAACATTTCGGATAGAAAGACTGTGAACCTCCTTAAAATTTAAAAGTACCACCAACCAAGTACAACATTTTTAGGTGGGTCCTATAAAAAATTGAGCAAAGTTACAGAAAAATCGACGCGTATGAATTCGCAAACATCCCTTCTCAGCATAAAAGAGTCTAAGAGGTCAAAGGAAAATAAATAAAAAAAACTTCTGAGCAATAGTGCACATAAAAATCGATGAACGCTACAATCAGAGTTAATTCTTATTCCTCTGTCACCCTTTAAGTTCCCTAGCCACTGATCCACAATCGAGTGAGCCAGCTTCCCTGCTTTCTGATCGCATTGGAAATCGAAACAGCCTGCCACTCAGGGTCGCTCGCGATTCCGAAACACCCAGTGTATATAACGAAACCGATTACATAACGAAACGGCCCGACTACGCGCCATCGGCCGCTACATGTGTTGTGTGTGGCGTTTACACAAGTAAGCTCGTTCCCCCAAAGCTTCGACGGAAGTGGGACAAGGTCGGACCCGGCGCTTTTCGCACGTTTCCGCGCGCTTTCCATCAGTTCGACGGAGCAACGTGTCGCGGGACACAAGCGTATCGCCGGACATATCCATACATCACTGGCCATAAGTCAGAGACACCCTTTCCCATTAGACTCCGGAGTTCGGCGTGAAAATAAAAAGAACGACTGCCATTATTGCCTTTCACCTGACCATGGAACGGCACTTCGACATTCTTTAGGGCCATATAAACTTTCGGTGTTCTGCAAGTGGGAATGGCAGCTTTGTGTATGTAATCGAATGAAAAATTAAACGATCTCTTATTTATTTTTCATTTAGAGGCCCTTCTGAAAAATTTGCCTCGATTGTTTTCGTTTCCATTGATCTCTTACTGGGTCTATCATCTGCACTCAACTAGCGTAAGTGACCCAATTACAGTTGTTTTTGTTAAGAAATAATAAGAATTATGGGATATTTGTTTTTTCAAGCTCTGTAGTAAGTTTAATTTTTCTGGAATCTTCGTAAAGAAATGTTGTATGGAATAGTTGAAAATTAATGAACTACCAAACGAACGAAAGAAAAGGTTTTTGCGTCTGTTATAGAGTGTCTTTTGTTAACAAATATGCTTTCTATGTCAAATAGTTTTTTCTATGTCAAAATGTATTTTTTATCCACGACTTTAAGGGTTGTTTTCACCCCCTAGATGTGAATATCAGCAGTTACAAAAAATTACTTATCAAATATTTTCCAAAATACTGTCAAAATACTAGCCGCCTGTTATAATTTCGAAAAATAATTTCACAATTATTTCGTAGAATTATTTGAAATGATTAGAAAATAATATAACATGTTATTCTGAAATAATATTTCAAATAATATCATTTCAGAAGTAGCCAGGTCTGAAACCCTTTATGTATTTATATAGCAATTCAAGTGATTCACTACTTATTCTCAAATTTAACAGCACCAGCTCCATTCTCTTGGTCTGTCGAAAGAAAATACAGTTTACAAACTTCGCCAACATCGCGCGATCATTAATGCGCCGCCAAGCTATAGTGGAAGTTTCGTGGAACAATTCATCCCCAGTGCGTTGAAAACTGGTCTGAAACTTGTGCAGCGGGTATACACGCGTTTAAGTAGCTTCGCTCGGTTCATGGTGACAGTGCATTGTCGCCCTCATTCCAGCCCTTCTTGTCTTTCCGTCCCTTCAAGAATGTCCTCGTTAATACACGAGGATGAAAAAGGATCCTCGAGATTCCCCGGGCGGCGCAGCACGAGGCTAAATACACCTTGCTGCTCGCGATCAAAGATCCTCTCCTCGACCCCGATACATCGCGTTATTTCACATGAACGAGTTTAAATACAGTTCAGTGGATATATATTGACTAATTGAAGATGAAAATTGTATTTGGAATTTAGTTCGGAATTAATTTAAATAAATGAATACTTTAACCGTGAATAATCTTTCTAATATATGTAGAGTAGTAAATGAAGGCTTAAAACCGAATGGGACAAGGAAATAAATTATTCACTTTGCATGATCCATATGAAGACTCGCGTAATTTCCTTTAATTTCCTTTTTTAGGGTATCTGGAATTACTACTACATACAGCTAATAGTACTATTTTCAATAATGCCGCAAGGATATTTGACTAGAAACTTAAATTTTGGGTTCATTTGACCCAGTGTGACAACGGAGGGTTAAACCCTTTATTCCCAAATATTTCCAAAACTTAAAATGTATGCAAAACATTATAGGTTTTTATTAGGTGGGCATAAAATACCCGTCATCCGTTCCTGATAGTTCATGTAATAACAAGAGGCTTGGTATTGTGGAGATTAATTAATTAATTTGTGTCTGAACGAGCGAAAAAAGATTCATTAACAACGTACAAATTACAGTTTGAATACATACGAGGCCTCGATCTCACGATCTGAAATGGTAACGATGGGAATGAATGGGGTCCATCTTTCGTGGGCAGCACAGTTTCCCAGTGTGTCCGTACGCGATAGTAGGTCGCGAATAGATTTATCTAAAGGTGTGTGTTTACCTTAGGTAAAGTAAAGAGGAAAGAAACGCAAGTCGAAACATTGCCATTACTTTCCTTGTATTTCCTCTCATTATGGCTGGCGTAAAACTCCGAGTTACTTTTTTTTTATCGGTATAAACAGGAACAGTCGGCGAGTTCCAAGCATTTCCTTCCGCTTTAATAATTCATAGCCAGAAAAATGTTCGAAATGTACAAGAAGTTACAGAAAAATGTGCTTTGTACTGTTGTTTTTCGTGAGTTTGCGAGAGTCTGCTATTTACATGTGTGTGAATCTAAAAAAAATTACTTCTCAATACGATGCTTATAATCATTTGTTGCTTAAAGTTAAAGAAAATTAAATATTACAAACGCGTGTTGAAAGAATTTATGAAAAATTAGAGCCAATATTAAAACTGATCCAGCTTCTTAAATGTATCAAATATATTTTTTGGAAGCGAATGTAATTAATTTACAGCAACTTGAAGCTCAATAACACTTTTACAGATTTATTTTCCATAATAATTTTGTGTGGTATTTATTAATAATGTAAAATATATAACTAAATAACGGTATTCAGCTAAAAAATTTGAAATGACGTAGAATTACATTACCGGTATTCAGCTAAAAAAGTTTTAAATGACGTAGTTATACGTTACCAGTCGCAAATATGTTACGGTGCCGAGGAAAGTCGTACCCTTATTCTTCTCCTTATAAATTACATTGTAAAACTCCATTTTCCATAAAAATCCGCGATCTGCTTATAAACATTCCCACCATCGAATTATAACCTTCCACCAAACCTCGCTGAAGACACATACCTGTCACATGGTCGATTCCAGCGAAGAGCACCAGAAAGCTAGCCACGGCAAGATAGTGGATCCACGGTGAATCCACGTAAGGGGTCCTCCTAGATCGCGCCATGTTCGGTACCACTTATTCGTCCCAGGTCACAGCTTACCCTCGTACATGTCTGAAATTATTCACGATGAATCACGGTCGACCGACGGAACCTCGGGGATGTTGCACCGTGACGTTGCATCCTCGCGGACTGCAACGTGCAACCAAGTGCACGCGGTTCGATCACGGTATCCGTGGATGCCACGGACAAGATGTCGTGGCCTCTCCATAGGTTTACGTGGACGCGCGAAGGCGTTTCACGGCGCAATTAGACCCGCGATCACGAAGTAACGAGGCTCTTCTGCGTCCCGTAACAGTATGTTCGCATTGAGAGGGAAGCCACGGAGAGGCTGCGTTCGCCGTGTGCAATTAATTTCAAGTTAAAGAAAAAGCACGAGAGGGCACCCGCGGTCGCAATACATTCACGTCCGCGGCCGGATCGTGTGAAAAGTAGGATCACAGAAAGAATTGTCTGGGGTACTAAAGATGTAAACATACAATAGGTATGTATACGTGAAATCGATCATTTGACAATAAAATTATAAAACAAGGATCACAGAAAAATTGTCTACAGTAATAAAGATATAAACACAAAGTATCTATACTATGTGAGAATTGATCGATTGAGAACAGTATTGTGTTAGTTTTTTTTCTAATTGAATTCAAAGCTGTTGCAAAAGTTACAAATCTGCGCAAGAGGAATGCTAAGAAACCGAGGACATATTATCACCAAAATCTGTGTCGACGTTTTTTGCACACCACGATTTCACTTTCGACGGTGCCAGTGACCGTAACTCGAACAAATTGGCGTTACGCGAGACGCGGTTGTCAATCAATCTGACATGTTCTCCGTAAAACTTCTTGGATAGATAGAGAACCTCTGCAAAAACACCGACCGTTTTCGAAAAGAATCCGATTTTTTGTTTATCACGACTGTCACTCAATTTCTGCCACGTGTTTCGATTCCTGTATTTTAATTGCCGTTTTCATAATGATGCACGCTGTCGCGAACAATTTGCATGAAATACACGAGAAGAGAATTAGACAGAATTTCACTTTACAAGAAAAATGAAAAACGATAAATAGACATTTCCAGGCCTTAACCCCTTGCCTTGTAACATCGAGTCAGACTCGTGGTGACGATATCAAAATTGATTCAACAATTTTACGTTGTTGAAACAATGTAATATGAAATTATAGAGCAGGTGGAAAATTCTACTTTATAATTATCCATAATGAAAGAATCATAGAAATGTTATGAATCATAACTTATGATCATATTACGCATCAAGTATCAGTTATTCAAGTCTGTATGAATCCTGTAATCCGTTTACCTAAGAAATATGCACGATCATCCTCAATAATACACTTTCATGCAAGTTCATTTCCTGAAAGTAACGTCGGAGTTCATCAGTTATCCTTGATCTAACAATTCATCAATGAACAGTTATTTATCCTTATAGACTGTCTTGCAGAACTTCACGAAAGATACACAAAATGCTTATTAGCAAACCTGGTAATGGCCATAGTGAACATTGATTATAAGTATTGTATGTATGTACGTTATACGTTTACAGTATGTACAAGGTGATTAAAAAAAGGGCCTATGCCTTTTAGTGCTTATAGTATTCACCGAGGAGAGTCAAAAATCTCTAATCAACATAGCTCCTAAAATCAATCCTTGAAAAAAAAAATTTGTTTTCACTTTAGTTAGACATGTTCTATACATATGTATGTCTTCCTTTCGTTTCAATACGAAACTCATATCTGCGGATCATAGATCGACGTACATTTTCAAATATTCCTTCCGTATCTTACATTTCCTGTTGTCAGCAACCTTGAATTAATACACATCTAAACCAGTTTTCCTTTTTACATTCAATATGATGCAAAAGAGACTCACGATATTGAAAGCTAGTTACATATGTATAATAGTACATTTTACTTAAGACCTATGTCAATTAAATATTATATTTACGCCTCTCGATGAATACTATAAGCACCTAAAGTTTCAGACCCTTGCGTTATCATCCTACATTATTTCACAAGAAGTTTCATGTAAACAAACATTTTTGCAATATGTAATTTCTCTTCTCCCATTAGCAATCTACATCATTCTTTTTCTCATCAGCAATCCTAACAAGCGCCCAAAAATCGTACTCCATCAACTGGATATCCAATTTCGTTCCGAAACAGACTTTCTCGAGATCAACGTTATAATTAACCGGCTTTTAAATGATGAACACTCTACCACGCGTACCTACCCATGGATCATTGAATTGACCTTGATGAACCCGTAGATCCAGAAGTCTAGGAAGAGTGAAAGAGACAAAAGCGTGGGGACGACACGGAAAGAGAGAGGGAACGGGCACAAGTGAAATACCAAACCTACTTTAAAGTAGCGGAGGAATGAAAGCCGTATAAATTTCAACGTTCCAAGTGCAAGGACAGTGCCACCTGCCGCCGCGGCGCTTTCTACGAGGACGACGCGATCCGATTACGGGGCGAACGGAGGGAAACAGAGGCGGGGAATCGGATACGCTGCTTTAAGCGAATTCTTTTCCGGGATTATTATCAAGGATTCCTCGCCCCTACCGCACCCCACGTCCCGGCTACTGAACAAAGGGGTAACAGTTTCCAGGCTTGGGGATCTAGCGCGCCACGAAAGGACGACGTTTCGTGTGTCCTACCACCCCAACCCCTCATGCTCCCTTTTCAACCGGACAATGGGAAGGCGTGTGCTTCGAGGATCTTTCAAGGATACTGATTAACGCCCACCGTCACCCTCACGACTTGCCCGCGTTTTTTTCTCTTCCAACTGCCGATCGCGAACGACAAAAATGGTCGTAGCGGATAAACGATTAATCTTGATCGCTGGCGGGTAAGTCGATAGAATGTGTACTGGATGCACACGTTCTGAAGGACTTCCCACACTCGGAACTAGGAAATAGAACTGGGTAAGATTTGGAAAAAGTGACGATTAACCTGTTAACCAAATCTTTCGACTACTAGAGACCACGTGGGCACAATTAACTTCTTGGGTACATTTAATGAGTCAAACTCTAATTGATATAAAAGGTGTTTTTTGAGATTAAAAGAATACATGAGCGTATATTAATCTCTTATTGATATAAACAAACACCTCTGAAAATGGATATAAATAATTCCTTTTTTTTTTTTTTTAACCAGGAAAAGCAATAGTTCCCTCGTCAGTAGTTTTTATACTTTCATATGGATTGTGTATTAAAGTGTAGATGAAACAACTTTATCCACGACAAAGCATTCTCTGTTTATTTGTCGCAACGCTTCGAATGTACGCTTTTTCATAGAATCCCATACACGCTCGAACGTACCAGACGTTTCTATTATTTCACGAAAGTGGTTATGATCTCGTGGTTTCACCTCGTTTGACGCAACAACTGCTGTTTTCTACGGTACAGTGTTTAACCTTTAATTGTCAAACGCAATCCACGTGTTTCGTCGCGGACACGTGATAATAGAATATAATCAACATCTCGTGCTGTTAATTTCTATGGATCTAGTTAAGTATTCTCATGTTTTATTAATAAATACCTCTAGTTAGTGTGAATGGCGTAAAATGTATGTGCATAATTTGAATAAATTAACAGGATTCTTTATACGATTCGTAATTAGGGGTTAAGGATAACATTCGATAACTATGTTTTAAACATGACTATTATTCAAATTTGAATGATATCTTTCATGAACTGCTTTAAATCTTATTTGGTATAGGTCGTTGACTTTAAAATGCAGAATTCAATATAGAAAGGAAAATTAAGTTTTTTCTGTTATTATAATTATTTACAACATTTTCTGGCTCCATTTCTTTCCTGCTTTTACTTTTTTTTTTTTTTTTTCAATTTCTCGTACACTTTCTACCAAATGTTATCTTCTATTGATAAGGATCATCATTACTCGTCAAAAATATGTGCTCCATGCTCAAATCGTAACTGTAATTTCTTAATGAACATGAAACAGTGTTACGTAAAGGAACGGTAATATCATACAATTAGTCTAGAATGTTGACACTGTAGAAAAAGTTGAAACGATGTAATACTATCGTGGATCTGGTGCCAGCAGTTGATCTAGCAAGTCATTCACTCTTGAGATTGTATCAAACGATTACTTTCATAATTTGCAAAGAAATGACAATTATCGTGAACAAACTAGTGGAAGGTAAACAGAACACGTATGTGCAATTAACTTTCATTATTTCATAATTTGGTCCGGTCGATTTATTCTTTGCGCGCGCTACAACAGATACGACTGAATACGCGAGTAATTACTCAATTAACGTTTTCTTGGCATGAATCACGCGAAACTATGATTCGTTCTGATCACTTACGAAATTCCAGAAAATCGTCGTGTTTATCGTTTAATTGTAATCCTGACAGTGTCCATTCAGTTCATTGATCATCAAATATTAAATTGTCATGAAAAAATATCTACCAACCCTTTGCAAATGACTACATCTTTAAATATCAAGATATTCTTCCCATGAATCAAAATTACTTTGGAAACTTAAGTACCAAAAATGAACAAAAATAAATTTTATTCCACTAATAGGTTGTCATCGCAGTAGCAACCACAATCAAAATAATGACCCCAACCCCCTAAGCAAAACTCCTACATCGTCCGCTGTTTGGACTCACAATGTCCATCCGCAAAGGGTTGACGCTTGGTCCCCAAGCTTTCAAGATTTAAACAACACGCAAAGCTCTCACCTATTGACCTTCCCTCGATCTATAAGTCACCAGTTGGTCCCAGGAAACACTGACGACCGAATAGTATATAAACACACCAAGCGCAAGAACACAACACGACACTCGTCATCCGAATGACCAGCTCGGATTCACTGGGCTAGATCTAATAAGATCCGCACGAATTCGCGTGCCTTCTAGGCCCTCGCGGACAGTTCCGCCCTCCCTCTACGGCTGGAGCGCGTCCGGTGGTATCGCCGACAAGGCGAAACTTTCGCCCAGTTTCGCGTTTCACGTTTCACTGGTGACTGGCATTGGCCGCAGGTCGAACCGACGGTTCTTACACGTCCACCACTTTCGGTCCACCACGAGGAGTTCCCCACGAGGAGGCCACCGGCAGGACTTTCGGCTTGTTCGCTTAGGCTAAACCACGCGGTAGGTGTACACTATTGCGCGGCTGGTTGGCGAACGTCAACCGCGGCGGTCTACGTGCCCCTCGAACCAGGGAACAGGCAAATGGTCCCCGAGCGAACACGACGTTCGTATATCCAACGTTTGCCCCCCTTCCGACCGAACGGGTGGACGTCCTTTCGCTTTCAGTGGCCACTGACCACAGACGGCTTGCCTGCGACGAGGATCACGGTGCACCAACGATCTGTGACTTCGATTTCCTGGGTGTCTTTAGCGAGCTCGATGTGTGTACCTGATGTTCAAAATACGGCGAACTGGGATAATTTTTTGGGGGGTGATCGCAAAGACTTTTTTCGCGGGTCGAAAGGACCCTCCTTGCAGATGTTAGGCCTGGAGGTGTCTTTTTGGATTCTAGGAAGGGTCTTCGGTCCGTTGTGTAATATATTATTCTTTGTTTATCGAGCTATACCCTAAACTGGAATGTCGTTTATGGGTCTGACTTTACTGATATTGGTGGTATTTAATTTTAATTTTACCGGATAGGCATGATTTTGGTTTCAAGAAATTATTTGCGTGAAAATTTTATGTAAAAGATGCAAATTAATCTTACGCTATTAAACAATATAAAATTTCATACTGGAAATTGTAGTTCCTTTCTCATTTATATCTTATTGTTATTATTGCCATTTAAATCTTCTTATCTACCGAGGAAGGAAACACGAAGAATATCTACCATAGTACAAATGTTCAAACAACTTTTTTTTTTCAATGAAAAATAGAATTCGATGTATTGATACAGACGCGGAAGTGCTTACACTGTGAGGGCCAGTTCCTCATTGCAAGAACATTTAGTGTGCATTTACTATCCATTCTTGTGTTAAAAGCTGATGCGATCTAATTGAGGAAATAATAGGGTTTAATGTACTTTATTTGCTTCCAATGGATTCAGTCTACAGAAACGGGGATTTTTACAGTCACGTCACAGTTTAGATTGAAATATATTATACGACAAGTTGTAATTAATAAGATAAACTAATGTGATTGTAAATTATTATAATATTATTTCCATGTTACTTAATATTACCAATTTCTCTACACAACAATTTTAACCAACTTTCAAGTAATTTCTACGTTGTTACCTCTCGAATGTGTGAAAATGAAAGAGAAATGAAATTAAACTGGCTGCTCTAGTTGACAGTTTTGTACTTAATAAATTCCTTCCTTATTGCGCAAGCCTCCACATCCGCAATAAACTCGACATTTAATTAGCAGAGGACATATGTTCTACCGATCAGTATCATAAAAGGAAAAATGCAGGAATAAAAAATTCGCTTCGCCAAGTACTAGATTGTAGTCTTAAGAATATTACTACAAAGTTTGATCCAAATTTGGTTCAGTAGTCTTTTAAATATTTTTATTTCCGCTTTTAAAAACTGTAAATAGCTTAATTTGTCAGAAATTACTAAGGAAATAACATACAATAAGGTGTATATGATGAATGTATGATAACAAAATAATTCTGCATTTCTTCAAAAAAATTTTTAACTTTCCTTCTTATTTAACAGCTTATTAAACCCTTAATGTCAGTACCCAGTTACCGCCGTCACGTCCAAAAACCACGAAATAATTATGAAACATCATGATTACGGTGTCGATATCCCGTCAATCCAATGTCCCGTATAGTATCGAATCGTAGGAATTCGAAACCAGACAATGCCCGCGATTTCAATCTAAGCGTTACCTGCCTCGGTGGGCAAGAACCTTCGAAGGTAATCACGGGACGCGGTCGAATTAAGCGAGGAAAAGTGAACGGACAGGATCATGCAAATAAGTGGGGAACTGTAACGGCGCAATTGTTTTTGCGAGACGCCGAAAGGTTCGATGCTGGGAACGCTCAGAAAGAAAGAAAAAACGTAATGGCGTTTACAAAGAGAAAATGTTTGCGTTTCCATGATCGCCGTAAATGAAAAAAATGATCTACACAAACCGATAATCGTTCTATGAAATTAGAGGGAAAAAGTCGTTTCCTGATTAGCATTCGAAGATAATTAAAATTTTGCAAGACCGTACGTAGATCTGCTTCATGGTACGATTATCGCCAACTATACAGTATTCGATGCGTTATAAGTGAAAGTAATAATATTTCCAAGTAGTCGACGCGACGTAAAAGAGAAAAAAAAATAGATTTTTCTTCCATTGTTAGGAACAATTAAATTCAACATTTCTAGAAGACATGTAATATTAGATGGAGTTTTGTTCAAGAAAAGAAGTAAATTTATATTCGTGCTTCCAAATTATGTATCCAAGCCGTACTAAACACGTTGGAAACAGTTTAATGGTTCAATTTAATAGCACTTTGAGTAACCCACATCAAATTTAATTGTACTTAAGAGCATCAAGAGATTTTATGTGTTCTCTAATCTACTATTGGTTGTATTTCTCCACTTAGTCTTGATTTTGACAACGACTAGGTAAATAGACTTGATCATTATATTCTGTTGCAGTCGTAAACACAACGATAATGCAAGTAAAAAGAAGTAGTTCCAAGAGGAATAACGAAAGTTATTAGCCATCGGCATTAATAATTTAAAAGATTGAATTACCAAAGACAGGAAGTATTCATTCGAAAGTATAATAAATCTTACAGGATGTGATACAATCTCATATTATGTTTCTCTCAGAGTAAAGCTTGTGTAATATTTATCAGTGATGAAAACGATGCAGATCTACAATAGGAGAATGATTTTTCTACTTAATATTCTTTCGATTTAATTTTGCTTTTGGTTTTATGTTAAGTTATGAATGTTTTCCACTTTTTAAAACTGTTCAATATATGTATTTACGGGCTATAATATTTTGGTATGTTGAACGGTTTATAGTAAATCAAGGTATATTATAGTAAAACAAGGAATAATTTAAATTTCACTGAACTATCGTTGAATATATTCAGAAGTGGAACGAGCTTTTCACGATTGATGTAAAACAGTTTCACCATCGTTTGCATGGTATTAACTGACGTGCCAAGAGATTAGAAATGCTTGACAGTGGCTTTGTTCTACTTTTAACAATTGAATTTAAATTATTTTTCTATACCTTACTAAATCTGTATAAAACGTTTCGTTTCTCTTGGCAAAAAGGTTGTATATTCCTTCTTAGATTTAATTCTCCATAGGTAAATATACAATAAAATTACCAGTCACAATAAATAAATTATATGATCCAAATATTTACTTAAGTATGATAACTGTTGCGTATTTTATATCGTCATCTACTCTCATAGAAATTAAACAAATTAGAAATTAGAATTTAAAAATGCAGTCTGGTCAAACAGTGGTAAAAGCAGAGTGGTCGTCGGCCAAAGTTTAAGTTCCAACAGTTTATTCGAAGAACTTTCTAAAAGTTTATTGTAAAACCGTTCCAAGAACTTTCTCAAATGTGACATTATCAGGATGATGTAAATTATTGCAATGTTAATTGCATGAATAAATAAGATGCATTTTTTATTGCTTGCATTCCAATTTGAAATTAAAATTATATGAAATAAGAACTGACGATTAGACAATCCTTTTCTTTCAGCTCCATCGAATTTAATTTTGAAAAATTAAAATCTGTATTTTTTAAAGAAATCATAAAATATTTCATTTATGTATATAAATATGGTCTGAAATACTGTGAAATATGAATTTGCTATGAAATCGGGAAGATAAGTCGAGGAAGCAAATTCCGAGCGAGGTAGAACCGGCAGAGAATTATATAAAATTTACGTTCAATCGGAGCAAGAACTTCGTTCATCGCGGCTAAATGATTCAAGAATCCAGTAAGGGTTTTAATTAATTTACGCAGCCGTCAATAATTTTCAGGGGAATCAATTTAGTTCACGGTTCCCTTCGATTCTGGGCCATTCACGCAACAATATAATCGTTGAAACGTAACGCTGCTTCTTCCGAATGGTTCTTCCTTTCGTCAAAAATTTTCGAAAGTATTTTCCGACGATACTGCCAATAGAAGATCTCCAAGCGACAACAGACTATGTAATCGCTGCCGGCGCCGTTTCGCTTAAGGATGCGTACGGACTTCGGCCAAGTGCCAAGTCACCAAAACTTGCACTTGTGCTTTTTTTACAATCACAAAATAAAAAAGTTTAACGAAAAACTTCTACTACATGTCCCCTTAAATCGTAAATTTATGTATTTATATGAAAAAATGAAATACGTATAAGTAGTACGACGAGAAAGTAATAAATATTTAACATAATGATATAACGTTAACGTTATTATTAAAACCTGAAAAAGAAAGCAAATTCGCATTTGCAGAAAGACTTATCGGGCTATATACCTGCATAAACCTTCGTTAGTGTACACGAAATTATCAATCATGCTACAGCTAAAAGCTTTTGGAAGAGATCTTGGCTGCAATATGACTTTGTTCGAAAGACCTTGCTGGCGTTAAAATAACAAAATGAGCGTGCCACTACATACCTCTTGAGAACTTCTGACTTAGGTATCTCGAACTGTCTTCCATACTCCTAAATTACTGTTTTAAGAAAAATAGATTAAACTTTTCATACATTTCCTGTATATTCTTTTTCCAGACCTCTATGTATACATAAACTTATAACATTAAAAAACATTAAGGGATGATTCTACATGTGAAAATAAAAGGAAAATCATGAATGACGAAATTGTTTTGGAGGCTTTGCTTTTAACTTACTAATTTTCAAAAATTCTGAAAAAAAGGTACGCTCTTACTTAGTACAATAGCCCAGCCTTACCTTGGTACAACCCTAACATCTGCAAATTCTTTGCGACCGTTGGTGACCCTGTTTACAAATTTTGATTGCCTTTCTGTCCTTTACCTGAGATTCAAATAACATTTGCTCAGTTCGATGGCAGTCGTCAACGCGAAAACATCTAATCGACGACTGGGTAGCTCTAGAATTTTTGTATAATATTGAATTTATTTATTTATATTATAGTGACGTTAATTTAGTTAAGTTAGTTTAATTTAGTGTTTATTCTGTGCCTATGCTGTGGTCTCCCTTATGGATTTGAACGAGTAACCAGCGTTTAATATCGTGCAACGATTTGTGTGTGCCTTTTTTTATGAAGTGTCGCGAATGAAGATAGTTCAGGCTCGAGCACCACAGGTATTACACATCACATTCTTGGTTATAAGGTAAAAGTGCTTATACGTATGTACATACGTAGACTACCTGGTTTCGGGCGTTTCTGATTTAGAGACCCAAATAGTTAAAGTTAAACACTGTAAAATATAAATCTCTGCTAATGAAGTGGCAGTTGTAAAGTAAATTAAACGGTCTGTTGGTATACTCGAAATACACAGTTCAATTATACTTTCTATAGTTTCGATTCCCTTAATTAGCAACAATGCAGGTTTCACTTTCGTCTAGATTGGTGGGGTCGCGAAATGCATTGATCCAAACGCGCTGGGGTTGTAGAGCGACACACAGTAGTTCGCCGCGGCCATGACCGATGCCGTGTCACATCGACGTCGACGTCGTGTTGTCAGTCACTTGCTTCTTGCCTTCAAGCGGTTTTTAAAAAGATTTCTCTGCGCAGCAAACACCTTCATACATGCGAAGCAAAGAAATGCTGTGTATTTCGTTTAAAAGAAGTTTAAAAAATAACATGAAAACGGTAAAATTATCAATAGACTATTCGACACTCTTCTCCGCAATATTCTTTTCTGTCTGTAATCACGGCAGAAATATAGCTTACACTAGTCTAAAATCACTTTTCGTGTAATAACTCATAAATATCTCCATAGTGTTTAAGACAGTTTTATACAACGGCGTTACTTTTACCACGCTATTAAATTCTCCGCACGTCCTCGACATGGAGAGCACACGGGCCGGCAACGATTTTGCATTCGATACGTGCGAAGTCTGTTTATTTTCTCGTTCACGCCATACCTTTCAATTTTGATCGAGTCTGCACACAGGAATCACTGTCGCGTGAAATGATTCGCAAATTTTTCTATTATCTCGACCGATGCCACGAGCGTGAGGAATACTGATTCAAACAATCGTAAAAAAAAGAATAGTTGTATACCTTGCAACAAATAATACAATAATTTCCCTCTGAAAGCACGGTTAAACAAAATTATTCTATCAAGCATAAAACTTTTGCTCCATACATTTTTTATTTCTATATTTTCTATTTTTTTTTTTTTTTTTTTTTTTTTTTTTTTTTTTATATAATTTGACGTTCAATTAATACTTTTTTCGTTTTTCAATATTAATCTTTAAATACCAGGTACATACAAGTACACGTACATTCTTATTAACTAAAATAAATAAAGCGGCAGAATTAGGGGCATTTACCATAGACTGCATTTTCGTTTGTTATAAATCAACAACAAATCTTTGAAAAGAAGGCCACAAATTAATTTGTACACTTAATAGAACGGGTCACGAGTGACACGGCCATCGACTTTCACGGTCGAATCACGCGAATGTTTTCAATTATTCCTCGTTCTCGTTCTAACTGAATTACCGTTCGCGTCTGCAAAGGACCTCGGCAGGAAGAATCCTCCTGAACGGTTGCAGATGTTTCTTAATTTACATCTTGGCAGACGATCCTCCCGCCTCGGCTAAAGAGATTAATCACAATCCCAAGGACCGAATTAATTCCGTACGTTGTTAATCGCCGGACCCCATCATCGATTCGGAACCAATTCCGACGATTTCTTGTCGCCCCGTCCCCGAGAATAAGCTGCCCCCGTCTCTCGAATTAATCCCCAAGAATGAATTTAGACAAGCTCTCCAACCCTTTTATCCGGCCGCCCGACTATTTGTCGATCGGAACGAACGTGTCCGTGAATTCTCCGGTAGGGGGGAACAAAAAGCGCACTGGGTACAGCGTTGCACCTAACCTAAACCTGGCGGGGACGACAGGTGGCACGGTATCAAACTGGATCGCGGATAAAAAGGGGGAAAAGCCAGAAGTGGATTTCATCGCTTTCCGTACACTTTCCGTGGAGAACTTCACTGTTGCGGAAAACTTACGAACCATTTTATTTTCTTCCACCTACCCAGATATCAATAATTTACGATAAATACTCCCGTCAACATTGAAGTTCGTGCTGTTATCCGAATTTTGCTAAAAAAAATCATTTATTTCTTCCACTGTTTTTTTCTTATCTTCGAACGGACCATACTTTCATAACACTCCTTGTGCTTTATCCCATCTCTACGTGTGAGGTCGCGAAACACCAAGGCAATCGCGTTGAAGACTTTGCGACACAACAGTATGCGCAACGGGATAAACGGTCAATATGAATGTCTCTGACTATGAAGAATTCAATCTTTTCTCGTCTTTACCAAGATATTACGAAGATATCAGTTTTTCCGATGAAAATGAGTCGGGTACACCGCAACGGGCCAACAATAATAATCCCTAACGGTACCACGGCGAAGAACCGTACATTTCGTTTCTCCATATACACACCTCGGTTTACCGATAAATCGTACGAGATTGCAAAGAAGCGCATAATAACATCTGTTACGGCGAAACTTCCGCCCGTGTCGCGTGCGGCGCTCTGTAACTTTCGTTCTTGCGCGCGCCGGCCTGTACGGCCGAGTTATCGCTTATTAGGGTCGGCGTGGATTACGTTAATTCGCGGAGTTACCGGGAGAAAAATCACGCCACGATGTTTTTTCTTCCATCACGTCGAAACTTCACGATTGCGAAACTGACACTCGCGATCAATGTGTTTTTTCCTCGGAGTTGGACACAATTTTCTTTGGATAATATTGAGTTGCTCGGAAAGTTCGTAGCTTTCCTAAGGACAGCGTTGCAATCTATATTTTTTCAATTTATGTCGTATTATTATTTACTCCTTTTTTTTACAACTTCTTTCCATTTTTCAATTAATTTCATTGCACCGGTAACTACAGTATACCGGCTAGAAGTACAATATCAACTTAGATGCTTTGAGCGCAATTTCCGTCAAAGTTATTAATAGAATGTAGTCAAAATTTTACAGTACACAGCTAGTGTTATGTGCACCATATATATTTTAAGCTTAATTATGGTGACTCGAAGTTTACCACTCAGTTTAATTTATTTTATAAATTCATTCATCATGCATTGACATTAACCAGTTAACGATGCTTATGGTCCATTCTCTATTCTCTATTGTCAGTTTCGCAGTCTCCAGATATCGTAACACGGCTGCCGATGCAACGAAACGGATTACCAATATTAAGAATGAATCACGCGCGCGAGCCATAAATTCAAGGGAGGAATGGGGGACCATTAATTTTGCTGAGCAAGGTTAGTTTTTCCGTACGTTCCCGAAACGCCCGTTCACGCGGTTTATCCGATCGTTTCACCGGATACTGGACAACACACATCGTCGATGCACATTGTGTTCCTGTGTTGTTTCGACCTTGCCCTTCTTTGCGAACTGCAATTCCCGTTCGAAGCTGCCTGCACCGGACAGCATTCAGCGAGCACACGTTCCGCGGGAGTGTCCCGTGCCAGACGACGTATACATATAATATGTGCAACGTGTAATAGCCACTTAGCCACGGTCACGTTGCTCGTGGAAGCAAGAAATATCCGCGGAAAACAAGTAAATTCGTAATTACCGAGAACTGCCGCCGTCTAGCAGAACCGGTTATACCCCTTTGTTGCATTTGCGGAAGAAACTGCTAATGTATTTTCGAGATGAGACTCAAGTGTGATGGTACATTTTTGTTTCTTGTAGAAATATTTACTGGCAGAATCTTAAGGTTCCGTATTCAATTCTCGAGGAAGTTGTGATCATTGGGAAATTGATAAAATTGTCGTCAACGAAACCGCACGTTTTCTTTGAAGAGCTTACTTTATTTAACACTATGAGAACTACCAAACAAGTCAAAATGATTTGTCAGTACACTCTTAAAAGCGTTGATTACAATGTTATAACAATACATTGTCTCGGATCATTTGCAACTTGTATTACGATTTGAAAGTGAAGAAATTAGTTAATTTATAAATTTATATATTTTCAAAAGTTTCGCAGGTTTATCGACCTAGTAAAGTAGTTCTAGTGTTAATTACAATTTCGGAACGATGCTGAAACCAAAGTACTAAAAACTAAACGTACACACACGTGCCAGTAGCCTTCAAGAGGTGAACTGTGCCGAGGCTCGTAGAAAGGTCAAAGTTATCGATCAAGGTCTCCTGTTTTCCGAATTAAAGTGATGTCAATTTGTTATTCCGTCCACTGTGTTCCATTAAACGGCATTTTGTTCCCGTATGTCGCAGATGCACGCGGTGTATAGCAAAAAACCGAGGTCAAAGTACTTTACTCCGCTGCAATTTACTGGGAGTCGTGAGAGTAGCCTGCGTACCGGGACGAAATCGGCCATCTGCTCTTTCCCGACCCGTCGACGACGACGCCTCGCGCACTTTAAAATCTATCGAAAGCGGCGAGGAAAGTGGCTGCTCGCTAATTCGAGCTGGTTTTTCACTTTTCCACTTGAGCCGGAGGACAGAACAGACAGGCGCAGTTTCACTGGACGCATATCGTCCGAAAAGCGGTTCGATGTAGCCGCTTATGCTCGGTCGCGTTCATCCCGAGGAACCAGCCCGCGACAAAATATCTCATTCACGGGAGATCGTAGTTGGTAACTGTGCGAATTACAGCCGACGAGATTGCTACTAACGGGAGAATTGAAATTTTTTTCACGAAGTCTCATTAAACACGAGTAAAATTGACACATCAGAATTTATTTCTTTTATTTTTGCCTTTATACAGAAATCTATAAGGGTATTAAATGTTAAAAGTCCGAGAAAAAGTTAAAATTTGTTAAACGCTGTTGAGCAAAAGGCCTCAGGTATCGACAGCATCAACAGCATCAACGCGATATCTGTCCCAACACTATTTATTCGGGTCGGCAACAGTCTGCAATACCTGAGGAACAGATATCGGGGACCGTCTAGAGATCGACGAGCCGATGATTCGCCTGAGCGTCGCGGAAGCGTATCACGCTCGAACGACGATGGCCGAGCACGCCTGAAACGCGAGACACGCTCTAGCGAATCATCGATCCGATAATCATTGTTTTGTCAGCCGTGGCGGACGTCGTACCCCAAGAAAATAATTCCCCCCGAACGTCTTTCGGAGGGCCAGGAAGACTCGATTTCGTGGAACGCGGATCCCGAAATAATCACTTCGCACCCCCCAGAGAACTAAAGGGAACCACTTGGATGGTTTATCATTTGTGGCAAAATGTCAGCCAGTGATTGAATTAATTCGATTATAGTGGTTAAAATATTCTTGCTTAACCTGAATTCAACGCTCCGTTTACCGTGAAGCGATAGAACCGGGAATTTCACTTCCAAAAGTGCTAGAAGAAACTGCGCACGACACGCGAACGAGTAGATACATAATAATTGCGTTATTGGCGGTTTATTGGATTTAAGAAATTAATGCGTACTACAGATTAAAGAATTTTAAATGTACCAATGTAAAATAATACGTTATAATTTCGATATCCTTGTATTATCAAATTTAATATTTATTTTCTGAAAAGTCTAAAGGAGTCCGCCCATACTGGCATTACGGTGTTCGGTAGGATCCGCGGTATCCGGTGGGAGAATTCGTCGACCGTGAAATCCGAATATTCGATGTTTGACCGAATGACACGGAATCGTGTCAATGTTGTGTCGGGAATGAACAAAAGAACTCGAACGTAAGTAGGTCCTGAGATCGCTGTGTTCGTAAAAAGTGTTCTTCTTTTCTTTGATCGAAACGATCTTACGATGGCGAACTATTACAGATACGTGTACAATCCTGGGATATTTAATGAAATATGGCAGAGACTATTGGGATTACTCATTTACGTCACACAATCTGGTGGGGAAAAAAAAAGCGATTGGTCCTTTCCGAGTACGGAATTTACTTTTTAATTATCTATAGGTGAATACGTCTGCTATAAAGGCAGTATAACAAGCGTACGATAATAATTCAAATTTAAGTAGCATATAATCGAACGAAGCATGATAGATATGAGTACCTGAAGTCCTATACAATTCAAGGACTTTGAACTCTCAAGTGGGTCAAGTCCAAAATTTAATGCTGCTAAACGACACTCCGTGAGGAATTAAGCTCGTAGACAATATTATGCGCAAGGTGATTTCTGAAAGTGTGTCATCACCCTAAATGAAGGGCGTGACCAATATCGAAAATAATCGATTTTTGGTAATGAACCTTCTGGACCACTTTCTGTACCATTAAAACAAGCTTCGATCTTGTAAAACGAAGAAACATCCGTTTAAATAAATAATATTAATCTTTGGATGATGAACGTACTTTAAGCACACGGTAAAACGCTGACTGAAAATTTTGATGAAATATTTATACGAGATTTCGATGGTACATTTCACACATACCACTATTCTGTTCAATCCTGCAAATCCTTTCAAGTTTCGAATGGATCCTCAGACGGGCAGAACTTTGACTCCTACTTCCTTCCTCGTATCGTTCTTCTCAATTCACCGCCTGTTCCTCATTAACGCACAACGCGGTTCTATTTCACTTTTGTTCCCTTTCTTTGATCACCGACTTGCATACATTCTGATACGTTTTATTTTTATACTCTAGTCTCGTGCGCTTCCTCTTTACTCTCGTCGTAATTTATCTTCCTTCTTTGTAGGATACCCCTTTGATCCTGATATTACTTCTCGTATAAATACATTAATTATATATTATACAGGGTGTTCCCTTAATAGTAAGTACAGTCATCCTTTAGGAAACAGTTTAAGTTTAAATCATATTATTTTTTCTTTTTACACGTATCTTGAACATAAATAATTGAAACATCAGTCATAACTTATGACTATCTAAGTTAATAGATGTTACAATTAGGATAAATAAATTAGGTTGTTTTTAGAGCCCTAAAAAGCACGCAGAATATTCTAGCTTTACCTAAAAAGTGAAAAGCATATGAGGCTCTATATGTTTCGAAAAATTTGGAAAAACAATGATTTGTTAGATTGAACATTTTAAATAGGCATTTAGAACATTTAAGAGGGCAAAATAAGTGTTAACGTATTTAATATTAGAATGATGCAACAAATATATCCATGATGAAAGTTAAAGTGTTAATGTGTCTGTCAAAAATCCACCTATATGAATACTATTCGCTCGAGTTTCCCAATCACGGGTCATAATTTTCCGGCTGCAGAAAGTCGGTTCGCAGTCGTACCACACGTATCAGTGCCCTTTCACGAGGAATGTCCGCGGATAAAACGTCTTGGTATATCGGGTAGAACTGGTTACAGGTTGAAATTAATTCGCAACCGGCTAGTTCCGCTGGTTTTTAACTGTTGCACTGCTCCGGAACCGCTCCCGTCGCAGGTCCCGCGTATATTCGATTATATAATTAACAAGAGCAAGGAAAAACCGTTTGGGTACAGAATCGTTAAATGGACGCGAAGTATTCCTCGTTCGTAACGAATTAAACGAAATGTCTAGAGGAAAAACGAACAAATTTCTGAACACGATCGTGTTCATGGACCGACGTTAAACGGTTGTTCTTTGACCAACGATTTTCCGCCGTTTTGTCTTTACGTAACGGTCGATAATGTAGTGCGACCGATTACATAATTCACCGGCCACATGACATAATTATGTTATGGGCAATACTGGTTATTGATAAAATTTGCGGGGAGCACGAGTCGTTGCAACGTGTTTAATGCAAAATGTCTATTTATGAATCGTAGTCTCGTTTCCTGTTTCTGATAATGACAATATTTATTGACTTTGGTGCTCCAACTATCCTGCTCTAAAAGTGCAATAAAAAAATCCTATATTTTAGATTTTTAAAAAATGACTTTTCTCCGCATTTCAACCACTGTGCGTCGCACCCATTGAGACATTACTCTATACGTAATTCCGATTTCGCCTCTTTATTTCGATTGGCGGCACTATTAAACGGACCTTACTTATTTAATTGACTAGGAAGTCTGCACATTTAATGAATTAACGCTTTTACTGGAACAGAACCATATACAACACGTTTTTCCTCGTTGTCCTTCAATGACACCGCATTTCCAAAGTGCGAAGAAAGTTAGAATATTCGTATGAATCGCGACCGTAATCTGAACATCTCCTTGGACGGTTCAACGCGTTGCGAGAGCGTAACCAGCGATTTTCGTAATGCTCATAGCCGATCCACGAGCGGATAATCGCGCCACGGATTCCGGTCTTTCGTGCGGATACGAAGTAATCGTGCCTCGGCCGGTATTGCGACGGTCTTTACCGGAGCAGTCGACTGTGCGAGAGGTCAGTGATGCCACGAATTCTACCGGTATGTACATGTAAATATTGTGCCATTAGTGTAATGCTATCTGACACGATATCTTTTACGATCTTGAGTTCGGTATACTGTATACAGGGTGATTCATAAATACGTGTCAATACTTCGAGCGGGTAGTAAATCTACGCGCCAAAACAAGTAAAAAATGTCATATGAACCCTCGCGTGCAAACTACTCGGCTTCCGCTAGGGGAAAAAGTGGCCTAAAAGAAAAATCCCCTAATGGTTGTCCTACCACTTAATAAATTTATTTCATGTACTGAAATAATTAATGTTAAACCGAATGTTAATTTGGCATAACTTCAGGGGCGTGATTTCGCATTTTTTGGCCGATTGACAACTGAAAAAGCAAATCGATCGATAGATCGTGTCTATCGGTTACCAGCCCACGACCGCCTCAAATTAGCTTTCCTTCCTTTCGCAAGACTACAGAAGCATTCTCACGGTAGCACAACGTTTCACGACTCGTGCATGCTGAACTGCATACCGATATTACTTCATTTTCAGTCCAGCGATGCATTTTCTTATCGAATTTCATCAGAAAATATTACAATACCGCCGATCAAGGATTAAAGAATAATTCTGTAAGCACCGGATAGCAAATGACCATTCGAAATGATCGTCGATCATCCGAACTGAACAACAAGACGTTCGCGTAGCGAAACACAGAACGGGCTCGATTTGAAATTCAACCGGCGCCTCCACGGTCGATCGGCCGCGGAATAAATATTCCTTGCCTTATTCTTCCCCGTTCTCCACCCCCATTCCTCCCTTCATCGTGGATCATGGGCCTGCGATAGCCTGGTAACCTGCTTTCCGCGGGTTTCCGTGTCTTCGTTCGCCACCGTTTAACGCGGTCTTTCTGCTTGTTATATGTAGAGATGCTATTCTATGGATCGACGAAGGACGTCGCGATCCTTTCGAAAGGGGAAGGAATTTAACGAGGTTCCACTACCGTGCACGTACCGATAGGGAAGCGTGTTCGTGTCCTCATCCTTGTGTCCTGGTCATCCCCGTGCCGGTTTCCCACCGTGAGTACACGGCGGTGTCAAGGCCGGCCGGCCTGGCCGGATCACTCCGCGATCTATCGGAGTTGAATGCACTCGATTCCCTCCTTTCTCTGGTACACACAACTGTACACAGCACGCGCTACCTTCCGAGTCGACGGCCAGCCGTGCACTGGACCGGGTGTATTTACCTGTGCTCACCTGACCAGCGTGAATCCGCTGCCAGCTAGCAGATGAGATGACCTGTTCATCTGTTCCTTCCGGGTTCTTGGCGATCGACGGACTGCTCTTCCGCGGTGGTTCTTCCGTTGGTCGCCATTTTGTCCAACTAACACTTCATAAATAAATCTTTTTCTGTTTATCAGAAGAGCTTTTTGCTTGTGTAATAATCCATAAAGATCTACTGTTATTATTATTAGTCTCTGTAATTTGCATTAATTAATCATTTTAATTAGAAAACCACAATCAAATGAAAGTTTTAATGACGTTTAACACATTTATTTTCATATACATATATATATATATATATTTACAAGCTAGTAAAATCATTATTAAAAGGTAATAAGTGTGGCTTTAATTCCTGTTCTCATAAATATTATAATGTCCAGTACTTAGCAATAATAATACAATTACTACCGTGTAGTATGATAATATGTAGCATATCCTAAACAGTATAAATAAGAAGTATAAAGTCTGAAGTAATTCTCCTTAATTGACACCTTCTTTGTTTTTCTACTTGTAATTGATTCGCCTGTATGAACCTTCCTTATTTTCTGTTCCAGTATCGCGGCCAAGTCGCGCGATCAATTACGACGATGCCATTAGAAGAAAATTTGTAACGACGTGATTGATGTCGATTAAGACATCATAGCTGCCAGAATGATTAACGAAAGGTTCACTGAAATTACATTCTCATTATGCACTGTCTGAATAATTCAATTATAACGTAATTGATGCATTCTAATGAATAATGGGGGTTTCATGATACTTTAAAAGATGTCGAATTAGAAAACATTTCCAACTATAATACTACATATATTTATTTAAATGTTTTTACTTTAAATATTTATCCTACGCATCAATACTTTGATCTATGTTATTTATCATCACAATGTTAATTATTGTTATAGCTACTCATTCGTAACCAAATGCATAATCTCCTAAATAATTAAAACGAAAGCTCCATACGCCTAAGAAACATCCATCTTGCAAGAGAAATTCCTGTGGCCATCGTTTCCCCATTCCTTGTAACGAAGACGATTCCCCTCATTGTTTCCGGACAATCGGGATACTACATAATAATGCGGCAACGAACGATGCACGGCCAAAATGGCCTGTTTATACCGTTAATACTCATAGTCGTATAGACTCATTTTGAAGGAGGAGACTGCACTTTTACCTGGTGTCGACCGGTAGTGATGGGATCGATACTTATACTATTGATTATATTCAATCAATTCGATACCAAAGTGCTCAGTGGGAAGTATCGATACGGATCGCAACTTTTTTTTCCTCTCGAATCGATACCAAACAAATACAGTACCGAATAGAAACTCGTTTTATACCTCACAAAGGTATTGATATTTTCGTGTAGGTATCAAACAAGTGTCGATACTTTCGTGTCCATACTAAACACTTAAACCAACTAACTTACTACTAACGTGGACGAAATTATCAAAGAAGTATTGATACATTTTAATACCTACGTCTCTAATACATATTAATACCATATCGAAATTTATAGAATGGTATCGATAGTATCGATACGGTATCAGTCCCATCACTATCGACCGGCCAATCAACGAACTGTATCACTTCCTGACCAACGATTAATACAGTAATCGGTACATTTGGCCGAGATATCGCAATCATCGAGGCGCTCGCGCGCTTTAACGATCAGGAACGGGAGGATAATGGATTACAATGGATTATCGTACGTAACTGTTGCCCCTGGCTATTAGGAGCGTGTTACTTCTGGAACGCTTTGGAAAGTGTCCGTTCGCGATTTTCCCGGATCGGGATCAGAAAACATTGTTTGTTTTTTCGGACGGATTCGTTAAATTGGAACGTGTCGGCGGAATCAGCCGCGACGAAATAATTTATTCTGGGCAGACACGGGGCGAATTAAGGCGTTTCTTAGTGGCGACGTTGTAACTGTTCAAAGTGGCCACGGGTGAAAGCGAAAGGTGTCCGGACGAGTATCCAGTATTTTTTTTCAGCCGAAAGAAGAAATTGCGGGGAAAAAGCGAGGAAATAAACCGGTGAAATATTAATTGGTACTTGACGCGAGCATGGAATGGAACGGTTCTGTTCGTGCTCCTTTTTTTTTTTTTTTTTTTTTTTTTGTCGAGAGGGCTTAAGTATGCTTGACGATGGACGAATTGTTTATCTAAATCAAGATTACTGGAGAAAAACGGCGAATAAGGAATCGGATTAACGGCTATTTTTATTTGCTCTCTGATCGATGAAAAGTGAGCGGCTCTGGTTTCGAAGCGAAATAATTGTTTCCTGTTGAATAATAAGGATTTGGGTAAATATGTTTTTATTTCTGGGTTTCGAAGAGTCTTGCCTAACGAAGCGGTACAAAAATTACTCATGAAAGATGATCTATGTTCGTTTATATACATATGTACGCAACATTCAATGATTGTACACGATTTATCCCAAAAGTTTTCGAAAAAAAAACCAAGGAATTTTTCGTATGATATTCACGCTTTTTATTTGCATTTATTTAAATTAGTTTGCTTCTGGTGTGATGTATTGTTCATGATAATTATAGAAATACTGGGAATAGCTCTGGTATATCTTCTTCAACATGGCAGAAAAAGTAGTCATTGAAGACGTGTAAATGTCAAAATGATTTTTGATTGTCGTTTCTTTGTCTTCGTTTTTGATTTGGGTAGGACGATACATTGTCAAATATTCCTTCCGTGCCTCGTATTATTCTATTCGTTACAGTAAGACCACCACAAAATTATTTATCGGCAATGAGTAGACTTAAATGTTTTTAAGTGTCCCCACGAAAAGTAATTGAGAACCAATTCTTCTGTATGCGTTCATTATATTGCGAAGTGGCTTACTTACGACATAAAACACTCTTAAATATAAAAATTGATTTTACATCGAAAGGATTTATTTTACGACTTATGTTGATTGAACACTTTTTTAGTCTAGTCGATAAATACTAGAAGCCCCAAAGTCTTAGACTCTTTTTCTGAGCACCCTATATATTCGGGGCATCGTGTTTCTTTCTCTTGAAATTTATTCTGAAATATTGTTATTTATTGGAGGCACAACGACGAGGCGATACACAGAATGAATTAACTTTTCGGATCTTATAGCCCATTCTATCCGCCGTATGCCTATACACGGCATAACAATGCGAGTTTTGCGTGGAAATGAGGTTAAAGAAAGGGGAATGCAAGTCGAATACCGAAGGGAACGCCGCCGCGTGCAAATATTTTTTTGTTCTCTTCTCCGTGAACGCGTGCGTTTCATTCTAGACATATTTATGAGAATTGGTGGTGTTTAAATAGTGGTCAACAAAACCATTTTTTTAAACCTCGTGAACTGTTCAGGTCGATTTGACCCGAGTTCGAAACGTAATTTTTTAATTATGTCCCTTATATTAAACGTTAGTGAATTAATTGCATACCAATAGCAAAGTCATATTACAGTCTAATAATAAACGATTTCCTTAACACAATTTCACTTTTGTTTCAATTTCATTTAAACTATAGTAAACTAATAACAGTTTGAACACGGTACGAGGGTTAAATGGAAAGGATTTCCTGAAATAGAATGGAGCATGTTCGATCAACGAAGACCAATTCCAATGAATACGTTACAAGTCTTTATTCTAACTTAACTTTTTAAAATTGTTCAGTAAAACCTTGGTCAGAGAAACGTAAACATTCTTGGATCGATAACACAACGTTATAGTATGATCAGTACCTTTTCATCGTTAGTTGGATGCCTCAAACTTCCTTTACATCAATTGCGATTTCAACTGTCTGATTGTACTTCCTTTCTTATATCATTCATTTTAACATCATCACCGTTTTATGTGCTTCAAATTCCGTGCTTGAAAAAGAAAAACTGAAAACGTTGAAAAATCAATTACTTTTTACGTCCCATCGATTGAGCCCCTACATATCCATTGTGATAAATTGTGATTTTGAGTGTGTATTTGTGTTACTTTATGATTTGATCGTGTAATTATATTTCCTTCCCTTATTTTACTCTCTTGAACTTTAAATCCTTTGCTTGGTGGTGGAACAGCTTCATGGAGAACACCGCAAAAATCGATTTTTTTCGCCACCAGACAATCGAGCTCACACGACCTCTTTGAAATCGATAGAAATATATAGCATTATTATGTACATTTGAGTAAATTGTTTTATTATTCCATTGTTATTACAACAGTTTAACAGTGACAATGATAAGGTCTATGGCGCCTCTTGCGGGGGTTGTGTGACCCCACGTTCTCATCACACGGCGTCCCTGGCGCCTCCACCGGGGGTTCTATGACCCCACGTTCTCGCCCACAGGTGGCGCCAGGGACCGTGTGTGGTGGAACGTGGGGTCACAGAACCCCCGGAGCATGCACAAGAGTTATGAAACATAATTCTTTATTGTTGTTGCTTGTACGAGTATCGAGCTCGGTCTATTGACCCCGTCAAACACACCTCGTTTACTTCATATTTAAACAGGTCTCACGGCGTTACATGGACAGCATTCGTTTTGACAAAGCATTCGACGTGTAGCTTAAAGAACTTCGATTAATCTCCTGTCAGTAGCAATAACAATAAACGACCACAACACAGTTAAAATCACACTTTATTTGCAACGGTTGACACTGTATCTCGTCGTGCGTACCCCGGTTAGTTCACTTTAAAAAGCTCTTCCAACGTTCTATGGACAGGTTACGTCTTGATCAAGCATTCAGTTTCAAGCTTAAAGAACGTAGATTAATCCCATGACATTGAAAATAACAATAAACGACTACAACACTGTTAAAATCGCATTAAATCGTGGAGTACCACTACTTTTTCGACCGGTGGCGCCACCCGTGGCAATTCGCTGAAACTGCTAGCCAAATTATATCGACAGGTGAGTGAAAATTTCAAGTAATAGAAAAATGCAAATATCTCAGTAATTAAGCACTTAAAATGAACGTCATTAGTCTCAAATTGTCCCTCAGGACTTATTGCATGGACCCCATAGTGCAGAACCCCTGAATTAGTAAAATTAGTTATGCCTGTATTACCGTAGCCCCTTATGAGGCAGCAACCCTAATTGCGATAGATTTCGAACGCATTTACACCGGTAAACGGGCATGGTTCTTCTTCGTTTTGCATTAGATAAACCGTTTAAAGAACGTAGATTACTATTCTCTAACGGCTGGAAACCAGTAATCGCAGGAACATTGTTAAAATCGCAATTGTTTGCAACGGTTCACACTGTATCTCGTCATGCGTACCCCGGTTAGTTCAATTTGAATAGCTCTTCCAACGTTATATGGACAGGTCACGCCTTCATCAAACATTCAATTTGAAGCTGAAAGAACGTAGATTAATCTCCTGTCCATGAAAATAACAATAAACGACCAGAACACTGTTAAAATCGCATTTA
>NW_015373917.1:805757-928567 GCF_001272555.1 Dufourea novaeangliae | reverse complement strand
CAGTGTTGACAGAAATGATTCTTCCGATTATGGGGTTCTCCGGTATTGAGTCGATGCACTGAGTCATCAGGAGTAATTTGAGACCAACTGCGTTCATTTTAAGCGCCTATTTACTGAGATATTCACACTTTTCCAACATTAAGAATTTTCACTCACCTGTCGGTATGATTTGGCTAATAGTTTGCGCGAGTTGCCACGAGTGGCGCCACCGGTCGAAAAAATAGTGGTATTCCGCGATTAAATGCAATTTTAACAGTGTTCTGGTCGTTTATTGTTATTTTGAATAACAGGAGATTAATCTACGTTCTTTTAGCTTCAAACTGAATGCTTGATCAAGACGTAACTTGTCCATAGAACGTTGGAAAAGCTATTTAAAGTGAACTAACCGGGGTACGCATAACAAGATACAGTGTCAACCGTTGCGAATAAATGTGATTTTAACAATGTTCTGGTCGTTTATTGTTGTTCTCAATGACAGGGAATTAATCGACGTTCTTTAAGATACACGTCGAATGCTTTGTCAAGACGAATGCTGTCCATATAACGCCGTGAGACCTGTTTAAATATGAAGTAAACGTAAATGTAAATTTAAAAAAAATTTTTTGTCATTTCTGCTGTCATATCAACTGAAAGTCTCAGATCATGATAGTGGAGTGTACTGCCACCTGCAATCTGCAACCTGCAACTGCAATAGCTCGTTGTAGCGCGTGAAGAAATAAACATGACAGAAAATAATATAGGCACGTTAGAAGAAGAAGCTTTAAAACGAAAAGAACGATTACAAGCTCTAAAACGGAAAACCGAAGATAGTAAAGAAAATCAAAGCGAAATCGGTGGGAACTTGCCAAAGTGAGTTTCTACTTCTTCTTTTAAATATTACTGAAGGTAACTTGTACTAACCTCAAAGATGAAAGATTATTTGCTTTCATGTACTTTTCACAGACCAAAGTTTAGAAGTTACAAACCACAAGATGAAAGTCTTAAGGTAGAAGTTTTAGAAGATGCAAAGCCTGGAAACGTTGAAGCGGAAGTACAAGATCAATTGAGCGCAGCGACTAGCAAAGTTGTTATTGAAGAACTTGTAAGTAATTGGATATGTTTGTGAATTGTTCTTGTGACACGCAAACTTTAATCACGAGTTAATGTGTAGTTAAACCTTAATTCTTTAGGATATTAGTAATTTGGCTCCTAGAAAACCAGACTGGGACTTGAAACGAGATGTTGCTAAAAAATTAGAAAAATTAGAAAGGAGAACACAAAAGGCAATAGCAGAACTTATAAGAGATCGTCTTAAACAGGGCCAGCATGACTTGGCTGCTGTTGTAAATATAGCAACTAACAAATAAACAGATTCACCTACCTGATCTTATTAATAATTCTTATATCATAATATTTAAATATTTTTGTACGTATAAAGTGTTAATAAAATGTATTTCTAAATATTATTCTATTGTATTTTATACATGTATACATATATATTTGTGAAGGACACTTATTAGCTATGTAACTAAACATTATACGTCGTTATGGCAGCAATAGGAACAGTTAGATGGACAAATGCCAATGCTAGAGGTCATATTTCATAGAGCAACATTGTTTTTTTCAACTATAAACAAAGACATAAACCGATTCTTTTAGTTGTGTTTGTATAGAGATTTTGGCACTGTAAAAATGCAAGGATTGTATGTTGACAACCTTATGTATACATGTAGTACCTCCTTATGAATCAGTCAATATATGAATGATCTTTTTACTGTAGTCTAAATTAGATCAAAGTGTACATATATACAATCTCTAAATACTCTTACAATTAAATCATAATGGTATATAAATTACAATAAAAAATAAAAAAGTACTTTTGATTTTATCGTATGTAACCTACTATTGCATAGCCTTGAGATTATTTAATAAAATGTCCATATAGACATTTTGCTTAAATACGAATGCCACTGAGAATATAAATAATTACTCTTTCATACTGAAATGTATTATATAAATACTCATTTAAAACTTGTTTTCTCCTCACTATAAACTGTGCGCATAGCGAAGATACCTGACTAGAACTTCCAGCTTGTTATTGGTATGACAGAAGAAAAATGATTCCAAATATTAGTGAAAATGCTGTAACAGAAATTATACAAATTATAAGTTTGATAAATAGACTTTAACCATTTCAGCATAAATGAAGAAATTTTCTTTGATGTTTCGGATCGATCGGTAAAGAAATCAATGATAACATACACACACACAAATATTACACTACTATGCTGATAATGAAATCGAACAAATATAACAAAAAAGATACAAACGTGACATATTCCATATTCTTTCTTGACCAGAGTGTTGATCTTGATCTTCATTCTTTGGAAACATTGTGCTTGCTCCAAGCATGTTTGTATCTACTGTTCCATTAGGAACTCTTGTCGTATTAGATGGACCAGATGTTGCTGAAGTGGATGATGTACTCGTTGGTTTAGAAGTCGATGGACTCGTTGGCTTAAAAGTTGGTGGACTCGTTGGCTTAGAAGTAGATAGACTTGATTGAATAGTTGATGCCACGTTGGTTTGGGTGGTCATTGTTGCATTCGTCGTACCGGAAGTCGTTGATACAGTTGCCGGTTTGGAAATCTTCGTACCTCCAATATTATTATTACGATAAATTATTCTGTCGTCCAATGGCTGCACCGGACGGTAATTATGCGTCAAATTTCTGCCATCAGGAGATTTAATACTACGGAAAAGGGCCAGCTGAAAATATATTTCGTAAATCTAGATCATATCGTAATTATTAATCGAATTGCAACAAAAAAATATGTCTTGCAATCATACATCACGACATAAAGGAATTTAATTTTCTAAAGAGAAACTGTCTGTGCAGAATATTTCTATATCGTTCAGTCTATCTTTCAATTCGCCGTTCTTTGCCATATCTAATATGTGATATTCTTATCTCTAAGAAACTTAAAAATCCAATTGGTATGTTATTTTTATTACACAAGCAAATATATTAAACTTAAATCGAGTTTTTCTTGAATATAGTACGTCTAAGAATTCTTGAAGAATACCCAAGTAATAACTGAGAACATTCTTATTGATAATTTTCTTTACGAAATTGAAATCTCCAAATTTGAGCGAGCGTAATAGCAAACTCTAAAACGTACAGAGGCATATTTACATCTGAATTGGTCTTTATAATTGGAAAACGTTAAAATTTCATCAAATACTTTAGAAACACTTTGCACACATTAATTTTAACACCTTTCTTAAATACCTGTTCGTGAGATATCATCTGCGACTGGATAAAATCGATCCATTGTACAATTTCGAGGCAAGGGGGTGTAGTCAACGATCCTTTGTATGTGTAATAATCTTCCGCTGTCACGATATCGGGAGCGATCAATTTGTTTAAGATGTTAACGTCATTTATCGTCGTCGTTTTTCCAACCGTTGCTATTCCTGGCAACTGCAGCACAATCGACTCGAAAATCGGATTGGGCTCGTCCGTTGCCTGTAACACGTATATGTAGATACATACATATCTCTCCAAGCATTTCGTAAGAATGAGAATCCGAGGGTGATCTAAACGGATCCATCTATTTTTTTTTATTACTAAACAAATGTCCGGCACGATTGAATACATTTGTTGGAACGTAATCAATTCTATTTTTGAGAAACAGAATTATAAATACACGGATCCTTCGAATTTTTTGATCATTATTCTTCTTTTTGCAATTGCCGTACAGTCTGATAGGAATTTGTATTCAGACTTTTCAATGTATTTTTACATTTTTTACATAATTGGTTCTGGTAAACGAACTAAGTAAAACTCGGTACTTTTTTTCGATACAAGTCATGCGTAAAAGTATGGATACCTAGACAGTATTAGTTTATTCCATTCACGGCGGTTATTGTATTAATTACATACAAACGCAAGAGTGAGAATTTTTTTAGTATTAATTATAAGTTCAGGGTATTATTAATCGATTCGACTGTTCACGTAACAATCCAGAAAGCCACTTAATTGTTACCTGATACCAATATCCAAGTACAGTCAAGCCGTCGGAATGTTTCAGAGCTTCCTCGGACGATCCGTAGGTTTTTTTCCAGAAAACCGCGTGCAGTTCCATGGAATACGAATGATTGTTAATGAGATCCTCCGATCCCACGTCGTCATTTTGTCCCCAGTGGAAATGTAGTTGTTGGAACACGTATGTGTCGTTCAATGGACCACCGGATATCGTGGGGATGTCCGAATCCTTGCTTGCGATCATCACTGAACAGAGAATGTAGGTATCGCAAAAACTAATCGTATAGACGTGTCGTGTTTGTATGGTAAACATCCGCGCTTTCCCAGATTTTCCCGACAAAAAAGGGAATTCCTCGAAGGTTTATCTTAATTACGAGGCAACGTCTATGACGTGCAGTAATCGACACTAATTTGCAGCCGTTCAAGGATAAGAGTTACGTGCGACACACGTTCGAAACAATTAAAGCAATTATTACTAATATAGACAAATCGCGGTTAAAAATTCAGTTTTCCGAAAACGAGGATAATATTTTCAAATTTCGCGTTTCTTTGAGATATTTTTGGAACAAACACTCACGATACCTCGGAATGTTTATTGTTTCTGGTAAGTTTGTTGAAGAAAAAGTTTGAAAATAATGTAAAAATTTTTTATTTATATTTCAAGAAAAAGGTATGAATATTCTATGTATCGTTTGACATCGTCTCTTTATTTATTATTATGAAACATTTCGGAAACGTCAATTATAAAATTGTTTGATTATTAAATTATTAAATACTATATCACATCCGTAAGTTTGTCGTCTACTATACCGATGAACGAGTAGTAACTATTTTATAATAATTAATTTTGTAATAATATTAAAGTGTCTGATAAAAAAAATCACACAAATTGCGGATATCTGCATTTTAACACTAGAATTACCGACGATAAACGCATATTTCCTTCGATCGGTGAATAAACGTGAAGAACTTTTGAAAACTTAGAAATTTATAAATTCACTAATTTCTTCACTTTCATATCGTAATGAAAGGTGTAAAAGATCTGAGAAAATGTATTGTCATAACATTTTAATCGGCGTTGTAAGAGGGTATTGACAAGTCATTTTGACTTGCTTGGTAGTTCTAGTGTTAAGGAACTCCCCGGCGGTCACATTGTTGCACATTGCTGCACATACTTGTCAATATTTCGACCTTGCTACTTTATACCTGTATGGCCATTATTTGTCATGTAAGCTGTATGGGGTCTCTGGATATTAGAAAACTCGAGGGCTGGAAAACTAGCGGTCCTAACATCCTTGTCTTCAATGTCAATGGGAGACTGGTATTTCCCCAGGCAAGTTTTGTACTTGTCGCCCCAGTGATTCGGGCCTGTAATGAAAAATTTCGATAATTTCCTTAGACTTGCACTGAAAGACCTTTTATTATTTGTGCAAACGATTAAAATTCCAAAAAGTTACGATTTATAATAGGAAACCAATTCAATTTTAAGTGCATCCTGATGTGATAAATAAAATATAATATATTTATTGTTTGTATATATAATATATTCTTCTAAAAGAATTTCCATTATTGTATGGCAGAATGGGTATTTAATTTATTTCGTTCTAATACGTTCTTTAAAGGATCATTTAAACAGATTAGAGATAAGATATCTTAGAAGAATAATGTAAAATTCTTGGTAGCGGTTACTGACACGTTTTAATTGTCGATAGAGATAGTAGGATTATGTGTAAACACGTACATAAAAGGAGTAAATCCCCTACAGTGAAATAACAAACGAGTTCTTGCCGCTTAATGATAATTTGACTTGAAGTCGTTCGTATTTATCCAAAGATACATAATTAAGGTCTACTGTCCACTAAGGCCTCTCGTCATAGACGCTTCATAGACATTTGACACTTGCATGTAGCGACCAATGTAAAACAATGGACGTGTGTCCACATATGCTTCAGCGTCGCGTTTTCGTCGCTGCATGCGTTCGGCATGAAGCGCGTCGTCAACGATGCCCATTTGTGTTTGAGTGTGAAATATGTCAGCCGTAAAATTCGTACAGATTGTTGAAAAATTACCCATGAAATATAAAAAAAAATACAAAAAAATACCCATGTTTGTATATGCCTAACACAACATCGCATTTTAGTGTCATATTTTTTTATTCGCGGAGCTACCAAACGCATTAAATTCTTGCACGTATTTTTATTCATCTTACGGAAAGAATGAAATACATGATCATTTATATTCTGTTCTATGCAAGGATGTAACCAATATCTTTTCCGACTTTTACGCCGTCAAATATAATTATAACATAAGGCGATAAGGTCCTCTTCGTCGCCCGACATCTTTGCGAATGAGGAAAATGAAGCTTTCTGTACGCTTCCTATGTATATTCCTATACGCTTCGAATACGCAAAAGTGAACAGAAAAACTCAAGCGTAGCGTAATCGTCATGTTGTATCCTACGCTGACGTGTCTATGACGAGACGCCTTAGTAGTGGACAGTTGACCTAACTCACCGTGGTTTCCGTCGTAACCGAAGTCGTCGGCAAACGCGAAATCTGAAAGAAAAATAGACAAATTTACGACGCTAGACAATGTACACATGTTACTGGAAACTTTATAAATGTTCTGTACACATATATAAATACATTCTGCAAATGCATTTTCCATAAATATTCGGCAAACATTCCACCCGTTAAATCGAACGCAGCTTCTCAATTAGCTGTGCACGCATGTGTAATTCGCGAGAACTCATTAGATTCATGAGAATCTGATTATGCTAGTTCCTGTAATTGAATTCCCAGATATTTGTGGAGGAATTGGAGAGACCCAAGAATGATTTCTCAGGAATTACTGATAAATCTAACTAATCGCCAAGAATACAATTAAATAAAACAGAGAACGGATGTTTGACGCTACTAATGAACTTACTGTATTACTATGTATCTACTCCTAAACTTGGTACATAGCCCTTGATCTATAAACAGAATAACATTTTCAATATGATTTTACGATGAATTACATTACTATTTTTGTTTTTAAAAATCAGTAGAAAAAACAAGAAATTCTAAAAGAATGATTTGCTAGGTAACATGTATATTATAATTTATAATCATTAATTTATTCATTATTCTTCATTGTCGTTAAAGGGAAGATTACTTTGAAAAATAGAAATATATTAAAAACGGCACAAATTATCTTTCCAATCTGATCTGAGAACTTTTCAAATGACCTACGGTACGATGCTTTATACGGTAATTCCTGCAATGATTGAGAGAGCTTCGTTATAACTCCAGTGAAAGTCGATTCACGAGATATAAACGCGCCGTGACATTGTATTCAACTCGTCACAGATGAATTATTCTAGGCTGCTTATTAAAAAATGTTGTCGTGGACGTTTACCATCTACAAGGTATTATCGATTTGTTGCCGTAAGTTCGATTACGGTTAAGTTACTTCCGTTATTTGCGGCGGCTTTAGATGATATATGTATGTATACAGGGTGGGTCAATAACTATGTCCACTTTGAATATTGCCGTTATTTGTAATAATATGAAAAAATGTTATATACATAACTTACACGGTACAGAGAACACATGGATACGCACCTTTACAGGTTGCAACAACGAGTGAGAGATTCTATTCAGTCTTTCTTTTTTTCGATAGTTGTCTCACTGTTATGACTACGGTAATTTATGGCGTATGGATGTCACCTGTGCTCTCGTTCTTTCTCAATCCGCTGAAATAAGCATGCGGCTGACTTCGAAATATTTTAAGAGAAAAATCTGCGTACAATTGAAGCCTCGTTGTTCTAGCCCACGTTATTTGAGGGCCGATTGTAAACTCGACTCGAAAAACTGGTACCTATCGCCGAGAGAATCTGACAACGCCAAGACCGTCGCTCATGTCCACACGCGAAATATTTATTGCCCCGAATGCCAGTAAACTGAACCATGTCGTCCAAGGATGACGATCGGAACAAGGACAACAGTGTGCGTTTTGCACACTGACGAATGTCTTTCGGACTCGGGGATGCAACTCGAAAGGGACGTTTTCCATGCGCTGCACACTGTGCATATTGCTGTGCGGCAGTTCTAGGACATTGCCGAATGAAAGATTTAGCGTTTGACCCTCATCCGTCACTTGTGTTAATTTGACACACACATTTTTCGTCTAAGAAATGATTTTATTCTGTCATGTGTCGGTAAATTTAGCTGAAGCTCCGTGACTTTTATTTTAAAGAACTTGCAAAAACTCTATCAACATGTTCAGTCACTCTCATTTCTATAACTATATACATATTATTATGCTATCATGTTATGATACTAAGAAAGAGGATATTTTTTACTGCATAAAAATTCTCTACGAGAACTTGTTTAATTACATTAAAACGGAAAAACTGATCCCAATATACAATGTATTATGTTTAATTGAACGAAGGACAAAGATCACTTCCCAAATGCGCTCGTTCCTCTAATGCTGCATTAGCTGCACACATAATCTCGTCTAAAGTTTCACTTATCATTTAAGACGGAAGGAGTCGAATTGCATTTTTACACGTCTCGTGTACAGGGTGTCTAGAATGAAAACGAAACACTGCCATAGGTCATGGTTGTACAGTTTCCGCGATTCGTACAAGTTTCGCAATCGAATGAATTGTTCATACCACTTTGGAAGCGTGCTATTTTTTTTTTATTAACGCAGACAGCTGAAGTTCGACGTTATCTCGTTCTTATTGATTCCGCGGAAGGTCATCATGCATCAAGGTTGTTCGTTTGTTGTGACATTAGAAACTTTCGTCTATCATATGTATAACCTCGTAGTTAAAGTTTTCGCTTGTTCCAATGTTTTTCCCATCTTGGAGTAGGCTTTAGTGTATTGGCTTTATCAACGTTAATATAACATCAAACTACATACATGCATGTACGTTGCTAATTGGTACTCCGCTTACGTACCTAGTTGCTATTCATTTAACAAAGTTGTAACTTTGAAATAACTCGAGGAACTTCAACAATCGTTTGTATTTTATTAAGAATTACAGAATACATTCGTATTCTTTTAAGGTCATCTTATTTCTAGCTTGCACTTTCAGTATGACAGTAATAAATGTTCAAACGTAATTACTATATGAATGCTTTGAACTGCCCACACCCTTCCTGGATAACCGTGTTGTGCATCGACTCTGTACTATGTACCAATTAGGACGTAGTCATTTATTATGACGGTATCGAAGAGTTGAACTATCTTTAAAATAGGTACAATTTGCATGAGTTATTACATCAGTTAGTATTAATTCGTAATGGCCTATAAAATAATCTGTCGAAGTACATTTTCTGTCAAAATATCGTTTACATATAATTTAGATAGGTTCTTATATCCGGTTTTAATTCAAAATGATCACCAACACAATCTATTGAAATATAATTTCTGGCAAATCTGCGAGGAACTCATCGTTACGAGTTGCAACACAGATAAGAATTATTTTCACATTGCTATAAGGATCATAAAAGAATATTTTATTTTATAATGTACTGATGGAAATTTTCTTGGTAAAAATTTGGTAAAGAATTATAAATATTTCCTCTGACAATTCGTGTACAGAATCGATTGGTGAAGTATAAATAACCGTACTCGTATTGATTCACTATCCAATACATATACCTCATAGTAATACAATATTTCAACCAAAAATAACGTTTAAAGCATTACAAAAACATAAAATTTAAAGGTAGTGCAAAACTGTTCTTATTTCATTTTTAAAATAATAATTCCCTTAACAGAATAAATACGTTTTTCTTTAGCCTTTTTTATTGATAAATTAATTCGCGAAGACATGAATTTGCATATAGTACCGGAGTCTAGTTATCTTATTCGATAACTTCAGTTATGATTTTGTTACGTTATTCGATAACTTTTACCTGGATCAGAATGTTAATCTGCGTATCTGCGTCGCTTACGAAAGCAAACAACGCAGAGTGGTCTATTTTCCGAATCTAGCTGGACTAAAATAGAAAAATCGGCTTTCTCAGGCATTCATGCACTAATCTATTCCTAGCACAAACATAGCGAAGTACCCTCTACCACTAAAAATCTTCATTACAACATTACTTTTAAAATTAGATCATACATATACTGGTCGTTAATTTGTAATAACAGTTATTATACCTGCCAGTACAAACATTAAACTTCAAAAAATGCTTATACAACTTCTTTCGAAAGCTCCGTAATTTAGGAGGTATTTCGCGTTTTAGATCACTCGTCCCCCTATGTACACTTTTAGGATGTTTGTACTCGAAGTGTTAATGTCGCGGCCGATTGACACGACAAAATTACCAGTCGACGCCTGGCAGCGAACACGTATGAAGAGAAGAAAGGTACTTCTACATTTGCTCCTGTCTTTATGCATTACTTCATAAACAATCGTTTTGCAGAAAAATCCACAATGACAGAAAATGATAGAAAGAAAGATAAAAATATCATCTCTCTGCATAATGTTCAATTATTTTGGTCCAGGTAGATTCGTAAAATGGTCCCACTGTGCGCGGTGCCTTTTCGCGTATTGTCGCGAAAATCTCCCGTAATTCGAGCGAAATCTCCATGTATCAGCGTCTCCAACAGCAATTAATTTGATTATCGAGATGTGCCAACAAAATCCCCCGCCGCCTACAGCGCGGGCTCAGGTTTCGGCCCGATTTTTTTTCCGCAGAACGATTGCGCAACCCACGTGGCATGCAGCAAATTGTGCAAAATGTTTATGGACGTCGCATATCTTTCCGGAGCACGTAACTTCTGCGATAATGAAGCCGGAGATCTAACACAGCGATTCCTCACTCCCCGTTTATCCTGTGCACGTCCTTCTCATTGAAAATTACACGTAATGTCCCGGCGAAGGATGCGACTCTTTCCATCGCGTATTAATGGCTGTTGCAGTAATGGCCCCTTTGTCCCACTTCCCATTTTTAAGTCTGACCGACACGTGTTCGGTACACATCTCATAAATGACTTCCGTGTTCAATTTTTAAGTTTGTATCTGTACAAGACATTTCACTATTATTATCAATCTACGACACGGTCCACATAACGATTAATCTTAAAAATTGATAATACAGTTCAACGATTCTTATTACCATTGCTATTTAATTATTACTTTGTCATTTTCTCGTGTCCAGGATGGGGAAAGTATTTATGACTCAATCTAATAATCATCAGCAGACTTTGATTTTTAATTATATTCTTTACTAGAGAAACTGGTAAATTAATTTGATACCAGTAAAGTACATACATAACAGGATCAAGCGATCTGTATGGATATTTTCCTAGTTTGATTTTAGCTTATTTAGACCATGTTTAATTCAAAGAATTGAAATGCAACAATTTATTCAACAGTGCACAATGTATAATAGATATTAATTGATTTCGTGAACTGATTTTACCACACGATACATACTCCGATAACACTGTTCAACAAATTTTTACTTTTTTCCTACCTCATAACTGTTAATTAGTGTTTCTGGTCGATCTTTATGAGCTCAATACGAATAGAAGATTTCTTTAAATTGATTTTTGGAAAAATTGAACAAAAAAATTTACATTATAAAATTCATCTAATGCTCGGATAATCTAGATTCTCCTGCAAATTATTATTATTAAACCAATCTAAGAGGATTTCTGGTATCATAATAAGGACTCAGAGGGAGGGTTTAAGCGGTCAATTATTAAACCTAATTTATGTCCTACGAGAATTAACTAAGATTAATCCCTGGAAGGTTTTTTCGTATTATAATCGTCGAGGTAATTATATTCCTGTGGATAGCCCACATTTAGGGCTGAATCATCGGATTAACCAATTGTAATTTATGTCCTTGGTGACTAATGTGACGGTGTTATAATGCGGTTTGTAATTTATATCAGGGAACCCTTTTATCAAATGATTCAAAAACATCATTGTGTGTGTTACTTGATTCACATTGCTTCCAAATTTGTTCGAAGAACAAGTGGCAGTCCACTTATCTAGCGTAAAAGCCCAGATTCATGACACGATTGTTATCAGTCATCAGAATAGAGGAAGCGTCGAACGTTTTAGGAAATTAAACGTTTTACGACATTTACAAAGTGGATAGTTTGAAAATCACTTTACGTCGGGTTACTCCGACTCTACCTACGGTTATGGAATCTTTTTTTTATTAAGCTATGTACATATAAACCGTCAAATATCTAGTCACGCTAAACACTACGATAAATATTGAATAGCCGGCCCTGTTCTTGGTTCGATTTACTTCGCGATCAATTTCACGGACGGAGCGACAAACAGGCTCGCGTATAAACTGACAAAAACGACGGTTGATAGTTTCGATTTCTTAAATGGTAAATTGCGTTAATTAACCTTAAACTCGCTCAAGGCACATCGTATTATCTCATCTTATAAACGACAAGTAACGAAGAAAGCGAAATCCTCATGTATATTAGCTAGTTGAATCACGTCTCGTTACGTAAAAATTGTTCATCGGAATGGTAAAAACTTATTTATATCGGAGGGGAACATTTATTAATGTGCTGTGTGATTTAGACGATCGTACACACATGTGCAATAACTGTTATATAAAGTTCGCATCGCTTAATGACACTGTCGTTGGTAGTTGATTACGCCGATTAGACAGATGATACATCTGATTATATTTCTGCAATTATTGTAATTCAGATTTTCGAAAGAGAACTTGATGAAAGTGATAAGTACACTGCGGATTTTATGCATTTATAATGTACTCAAATATCTAAAACTGGGTGTAAAAAGTGTGATTAAAAAGGGTCACTAAGTTTTTCTTTTTTTCAAATAAATTTTTGTTTGACCCTAGTTTCTTTAAATTAGTCCTTGGATATTTAGTTTCGCACTAATATCCGCAATCTAGTGATAAGCTTATAGAGTCTACTTTTTTTCTATGTTATTCGCTCCGAGTATTTTCCTATTATAATTATTTCACGTTGTTAATTGCACAAAAATTAAATATTATTTCTGACAGAAAATTATCGTTTCGAAAAGTAATATTTCTGCTGCCACTACAGTTATCCTATCAACTAATTACATTTCAACTGATAAAAACAAGCGAGTTCTAACAAATACTAAACCGAGGTCTTAATTTTCCTAACAATTTAGAGTTTTTTAATCACTTTCTGTGATATTCACAATTATCAGAGAACAGAAAAATCATGGAATGTACGAAGTACATAATGTGTAAGAATTGTTTTAATTTATTTTTTTTTCACTGAAATAACAATACCGTGACTGTTATAACTCAATATCTCTATCAAACAATTGTATATTAATTTGAAAAAGCCGACGAGTTACGAATGTGACACTCAATTCTTCTGATATCCTATATTACGTTGTTTATGTTTTTTATATTATATTTATATTACACTAAACATTAATAATTACTGATTTTTAAAGACTAACATTTCGACAATTGTTACAATTCAATAAATTACTATCAAATAATTCAATCTAGTTGATCAAATATTGAAATTACCACTGAATGCTCCGAATAGTTTACACGATTTCTCTCGAATTGCTTTCTAATAGTTTGCTTCTTTGAAAGTAATACAAACATGACTCTCAGTATTCTATCATAAATACATGGAAATTCATGATATCTATGGTAATAACAAATGCATATTGTGCATTAGCAAAACCTCAACTTTCCCTTTTCACGAATTTTATATAACGGTTTTGCGTTTCGCTTCTGGCACGCGTTTCCGCCTATGCTGGAAATCTTCAACGATGCTCTAATTATCAATTTACATGACGCTTTTCTACATTGCAACAGGGTGACCGGGTCTGTGTTATGCATAGACGGCACAGCAGCGTGGCCCTCCATGAATTTTAAGCGGTTCCGTGATATTAATAATAAGCGTTATTAATTTGGGATGCGATAGTCCCGCTAACGGTTATCGAAATGTTACTGGATGTGTTACAATTCAATTATCATTCAATTTTATTTTTATCTTCACCTTCGTTACTCCGTTTTTATCTCGCTCCCAAGAATTAGATGTTAACAGCTCTGGACACTATGCGGGGTTCACATTTGCTTATCGTGAAATTTCTATGGATATCATTGGACTGCGGATTTTATGCGTTCAACGCGTACACGAGCGCCAAAAATCTCCAAAGCTGAATAGAGTTCAAATTTTAATCAAATGCCTCGAGGTTTTTCATTTCTGTTGAATCTTATAGAAACCTTAATAAAGCAAACAATTTTCTATTCGAGTGCAATTTGTGTAAGTCAGTCCACAAAAATCGATACTTGCTTAAACATTCACGGTCTAGTTATTAACCTTTTGATTGCGGAGCACTTCTCGCATGGAAACACCATTTATATATGACTCGATACGCGCATGTCAGTCGCTAAATACAAAAATTTTTATTCTACGTTGGATCAGGTTAAGTTTTATCAAAAGGGTTCATGATAAGTTGAACAGATTTAGTAACTGAGGATTTAACATATGCATAACAATATAAAAAAAACCGAAGTGAAAAATCTTATCGAAGTTTAAGAAAATATTCCCATTATTGTACGATCATTTGTGATATTAATAAAACTATCGTCGAAAAGAATGTTAATATTTTTAACATAAAAAATCGTCCCTGACTGACACATGAATCTATGTACAGTTCCTTCGTCCCAATCGCATTCTCAGTCTATTACTATTTCTGTTCGAAAACTTCGGCTTTCTGTTCATCTCACACAAAACATTCATTACGCAGGAGCTCGATCTGGATACTATAAATATTAACTTTACGGAAAACCATCAAACCCCAAAATAGCATCAAAACGTCTGAATCTAACCTTGTATGTTTTCAATACACACCTAAAATAAATAGGACAATTATTTTGAATTATCCACAAATACCACAATATCGTTTGAACTTGGGGGTAAAAAAAAAAAAAAAAAAAAGAAGAACAACTTACTGCACAACAAAAGCGATCCGAGAACGAAGATCAGAAGATTCATGATGGTGATATATTTGTCACTTTTGTCTCACAAGAACGGAAACTTGTCTTCGACACTGTTCGCCACTGACTCCTCGATATGCTACCTTTGAAATGCGAATACTCTGTTACGGTCGGTGGTCGAGTGAGCACTGTCGGCTTGTCGGCTATGTTAAATAAGAGACCACCACTTTTATTTCGCGGTAGCCTATCGACTCTGCACGAATTTCATAGCGGCGAGAAAGAGAGAAGACGAAGCAGAGGGGCTCCGGATGGGCCACAGGTGAATGCTGGCCCCCTTCTCCCCCCACCCCTGTGAGAAAGTCTTCGAAGGGTGCGTAATCTCGACGATGGTTCCCGATGACTAACGGTCACGGATGACTGAGGACGTCTAAAAACCGACAATTCCACAAATCGATACGGATCCAACGTCGCCGCGGACAGAACTTATTCGTATTCCCGGGGCGGTTCAATGACTTCATTGTTTATCGTGTTTCCGATTATAAACGGTCGAAAATAGTCGAAGGAAAAATCCTGTGTTCGTAACAAGGGCGCGGGAGGGAATACTTTGCATACAAGTGGTCTGGAAACGATTCAAATAATAATCACCTCGCTCGCAGTAACCTGCGTGAAATGGATCTTCCACTTGTTGTAGTATTGCTGTAGAAATTCCTCTGATCGTGTATTCATAAACGTGGAACACTTTGCATACGCGTTAATTGTGATACCGGATGATTCGAGCGATTATTACTCGGCGCAGGTTTTGGCGCGAAATGCACCATCGTTGAATTTTAATTATTCGTAGTGTCACCGGTGCATTACTTGTGATCGACAGCCTCGAGTGTGTCGCATTTTAAAGCCTGTTCGCGGTATAACGATAAATTTTCAACGGAACCGTTGCGAAAGATAACTACGATACATTTTCAAACGAGAAAATGAATCATATTTGTTTGAAATATTCCATGGATGAAGGTATTGTAAGAAATCGACGCATGTAATACATTTTAAATAGATTAGAGTCTTTACGCTGACACAGAGAAATATACATTTTTATGCTACATCGAATGCATTTAAGTGAATTATTCTTGGGTCAGTGTGCAAGTGGAATTGTATGCAGAAAGGCTTGTTCTCATGTGCGTTTTACTTGATACGAAGAAACGAATTGGTTCTATTTCAGACGTTTATGGCGCGTAAACAGTAGAGTGTTGAGGTACCTTCCCATACAACAACAAAAAAGACCAATGCGGTGTGCCGCTTCCGTTTCATAAGATACTCTTCCGTTCACGATTTTCTCTAACCATCAGATCGATGGAGCCTTGAAAATTCGTTCGGTTCTTTGTTCAGCTGTTGCCGAACATTACCTAATCGGTGCATTCGACATTATTGGATAAACACTTAATGGTATCCTGTATTTTGTGAATGGGATATCAACCGCCATTGTTGCATATTACTATTACGAATGAGGCGCTACGCGCTGCGAACGTTTAATTATGTATCGATCATTATTGAACATCGAATCAAGGGAATCGTTCTTGACAACAATGTGTAGAGAACATAGGATTCACACTTATGAGCAATAATTGTACCGTGTGGGAGTGTCCTGAGGCGTTTATCTTCGTTCGAGCGGTGTGAAATATAGGCGCAGAGTGCACCTGGTTCAACGAGAACTTGTAATGTTTCATGAAGGTCGCCTCCTTTGATCTGTTTCGGAATAAAGATTTCATGTAACCGCCAGTTACTAGTTAGACCTTATTTCACAAGTACGTATTACATAATGGCCGCAGAAATTGCTATGTTGTGAAAAAAAAAAAAGTGTAATCATTTTAGTAGTATATTTGGAAAGAAGGTTAAAGCAAAGGTGAATTCCTTCGCGAAAGGTCAACAAGATAATCATTTTTGAGCGACACAGACAGATCCGACGTGATTTATATTTTTAGGACGTTTTGATCAATTGTGATCTAGATGTTCACGTATTCATCAGGTTGCGAAGAGGGGCAGTTCTGTAAATAGAAGAATACAGAATTACAAAGGCTTTAGATGGCTTTTAATTTTGTAAAAATGACTAAGGGTCTGGTTCACTTTTAATAAAGTGTCTTCGTTCAATTCTTCAAGGAGGCTTTCTTTTGTTAATTATAATTATGATAATGTATGCTTAAAAAAGAAATTGTTCATTGAAAATGTAGGGAATTGAATGAAATGACATATTCTTATATATAGATTCGTTTGAAAAATTAACACTTATACTACATTAAACTGCATAATACAGTAATATACATAATATACATAAAGTACAATTTAGCATAATATCAACATAAATTCCGCTAAAAGCACTACTACTATTTCAGTAATCGTAAAATAAGAAATCTAATTGGGAAAATGTTTAAAATGTGATTGTAATTGTATGCATATAAGTTTTAAAGTGTACTTGTCATTGATTATATTTATAAATCTGCGATTGATAAGAAATTAACAAGAAAAACCATTAAAAAGAAACTAGTGTAAATGGTCAATTAAGTTCAGGTTTTATATTTATATCAATTATATTTTATTCTTATTAGTCATGTTGTTAATATCTTATTACTTCTAATAACTCGAGAAATAAAACAAGGTTATGATATCACCTTTTACGCGGGTTAGCAACATTGAAGATATTTTTATACCATTGAGACATTGAGTATATTTAGACAGATATAAAAATGTAACAGTTGTTAAGACAATACTACTTTGTGTTCTAAATTATTATTAGGTAACATATTAAAAATTAGTTTACTACTGTAAAATTAATGGTTTATAGAAATTAATTTATTTTGACCAAAATATTATACTAAATATAAATATATGTACACATTTTTATTAAAAAAATATGTATTGTCGTGATAAGTATAAATAAAAAAAAACCTTTTTTTAATTTAAATTGGATTAGCTATATAAGAAAAATTTATTTTAGATTACTTGTTCAAACCACAACTGTCACACATGTATACGGTACGATATATAGTATTGGGTTCTTCTAAAATTTATTTTTAAATTATTTACTCTACTAACTTTCTATACCCTAATCTGTTTGGACTAATGAAATAATTAATAAATAAAATGATTTTACATGTATCAACATTCAAATCTTACTTATGTATGACATTTTTTCGTTATTGATATCTTCTCCATAGTTTACTTAAATGAATTTATTAAAAAAAATTTCGAATATGTACGAAAAAACCTAAAATGTATTAGTAGTAACAATATATATTACCTGTTACTCCTAACTACATATATATTACTAATATTATTATTGTTACAATAAATTGTAAACATTTTACAAATATTTATGTATAAACTTTCATATTTCTGCAAACCGAATTACAAAACTTAATCTTGTTTATTCAGCACTCAACTATCGTTAAGTTTTTATTGATTCCTATTACTGATATGTTGCATTTATCAAATTATCATAAAATAATCGATAAAATTATTGTACCATTCTCTGATTCGAATTCTACACGCTTTCCCGATTGATTAGCGGAATCCACAGATGTCGCTAGTATCCGCTCGACGGATAAACATTTTTATAAGTTTCTCTCCTGTACGCGACGCTACTGTGGTAATGGACACAACATCTCCGGAGGACGGAGATGATCTCTGTCTGCACGAATTGTAGGATATCCATTAAAATGCTGTCAGATTAGCGTGCGTTGTGAACTGGCTTGCGCGAGTCGACCAATCGAGTACTGTTTGTGAGTCGGTGGGTACATTTTCACGGGATGTGACAAAACTGCTCGGCAAAGTGACGATACTACCAAAGGAGACACATATGTACATTTCGTCGCGGATAGTCGTCATCGTCGACGTCGGCGTTGTTTGTGCGCCGATCTCGATCCCCGCTGCGTTGGCGAGCAACGACTTGCCCCAGAAGCGAGCCGTACAAATTGAAAGAATTGAGGGAACGAGAAAAAAAAGAATATAGAGGAGTCATTCTCACGAGCCCGATCTCTCGTTTTCGTGCCAAAACAACCTCGGTCAGAATAGTGACATCGTTATCCTTTATTTTGGTATTTATAGAGCCGAAGCTGTTATAATCGACTGCAATTTTCTGAAGGGGAGAGAGAAACTGGTCTCGGGGATAGGTAATTGAAAGGAAGAACCATTTCGACAACGCTGCACGCGCGGGCTTTTTTCCGGGTACGATTTACGCGTGTGAGTGCGCCATAGTTACACGGGCATATCGCGCCGCGGGAGAACAGAGAGACAGAGCAATAGAAAAGGAGCCACGAACGAGAGCGATAGGGCTACCCGAGGTGAAACGAGAGGAGCCTTCGATAGTGAAACGGAGTGAGAACGAGAGCGTTAGCAAGGGTCGTGAGGAGAAGGAAGAGATCTCCGCCAAAATGTCGCTGAAAACACCAACGCGGATACATTGATTGCTTTTCGTCATTTAACAGGGGGTATGTGCTTTTTCTCGATATCCTTGCGCCTCTTCTCTTCTCTTTTGTCACATCGTTCCATCGACGAATAGATCGAGAAGTACAAAAAACATACGCAGCTTCTTCGGAGCTTATAGAGAGAGAAAAGTCATAGGTGCATCGATTGCGCACGGTCACCCGGTTTCCCTCTGTTTCCATCAAATATACCTATTGGTAAAGTAATACATTTGTAAACGGTAAATAGGAAATAAAAATATTTCCTTTCCACGTTCAAATCATTGTAAACGAAATGAAAGATCAGTTTCGTTTATATTGATATTCGGAAAAGAGCATTCGAAAATGAAGTTCCAATTGGATCCAGAATATAAATACAAGCAGTTCTTTTTTAAATAATTTGAAATATATGTTCCTAGATTTTGATAATGCTTGAAATTGGTGTATCTGACTGCTCTAAATAGTGTCTTGTTAAAATGTGGGTAAATCAAACTGTATTCTAAATGTAACATGGAATCTTGAGCAAGCAAATAGTTCTGTTCGAACAGTTAATGTAAAATATGCATCATATTGGTCTAGATTTTTAAAAGTAGTAAGTAGGATACCTTGATCAGTTCTGTTGTACTACTAGGTGTAAAATAGATTGTGGTCCATGGTTGAATGACTCTAAAATGAAAATACTTAATAGACTACCAATTTAGAGAATCTGTTTTTCGTTTGAGGTTCACATTGGGGTGTCTCAGGCTGGAATTCGTATCTCAGTTTCTTACACTTTGTGGCGGTAGGTTTCAAGTTTATTACAGAATGCATAACTGTTTCTAGTTTAGATATTTTTTAGGACTACAAGGATGTAAGGAGAATTATTCAATTAAATGTATCAACAATTTAAGCAGTGTATCTTTAACCATTATGATATTTCCTTTCTTCTTATATGCTATACCATTTTAGATTACCAAAAAGTTTTTTAAACATGTAAATTACTTCATTGAAATAAAGCTATTTTTCTTCCTGAGTTTTCATACTATATATAAAATACATATTTGAATTTACTTGAGTATTATTCACTACTTAAAGCAGTATGTGAGATACTACCCAGTTTTCATTCAATTCCATTTTACCTTCATTGTCAAGTTACTTCTAAGCATTTTAACTATTTGAAAATTATGAACAAACCATTTTGTTTGACACTCAGAAAATATAAAGACAAAATTTTGTTTCAATTTGTACATTATTCAAATAAAACTCGATTTTATTCCTTTCATTTTTTCGAATTAAATTGACAATACTGTGCTATTTAAGTTCATATTGGAGTCCCTTATTTAAACGATCTATGTTTTAAACATGTACTTCAACGTTTATTTGGCTTCAGTTACAACCGTTTTTCTATAACTTTGTTGTACGTGTTATGTGCAGAATACGACACGGCCATTTCGTTACTGTGGCGGGTAAATATATTTATGCCTATCTGTTCGTATTCGTTGTACATTGTTATTTCTTGGTTATATCGTGCATCATTGACGAAGACATGTACATATACCTCCCTATATTTCACGCGTTCGTTAACTCCGAAAGTAAGTAACCCCAACCTAGGGTATTTTTTTTGTAATGCATAATTTTGATTCTCCGCAATGAAGCTCCGAACTAAACATCGAGAATTCTAGCGCTCGGCTCGTATCATTATTTTTGTTCACTTTCTGTTTCTACTGCCGATTTATTATTTACTACTTTACTTTTTACTCTTCGAAAACCAATCGGAAAAGCCGGTTTGTACGTGAAACTCGTTGAAAATTACTGTAGGTTACAAGAACATGAAGCAGTCTTGTCGAATACTTTCTACAATTTTTGTTAAACAATACAGGCCGAAGAACATCGAGTTTTGAAAACGAAAATTAAAATAAGTTAAAAATTTTGCTGCACTTACTCTCAGTAGAATTAAAGTCCTCTTGTTAAAGTACCTCTTGCATCATTTTTATATTATCGTTACATTAAATTACTGTCTCTTAATATTTAAATAATTTTATATTAATAGCATTAAAATATGAATTGAAATATAAGTGCATAGAGAGTTTTAATTATTTATTGCACCATAAAACAGTAACACAAAAAGTATTTGTATGAATGTGTAAATACTTATTTTTGTAAATAATTTACAGTTTGAAATTTTTGTAAATAATTTAGAGTGTATAATTGAAGATCTGAATTGTGTCAAACATTTCTTAGGTGTAATCTGTAAATTAACATAATCAACATAATCTGTAAATTAATATCATTAATATATTGACATTATTATTAGTATTATTATATTTCTTGTTGCATTAAAGAGTATATACTTATTGATAGTATTGAGTCAAATAACTATATAGTGGATTATTGTTTACGATATTCCTTGATCCTGCTTTCTTTATTAACATCTTGGAAGCTTAAGAATTTACACTTTTCATATCTCTAATTAATTATGCATTCATGTATTCTGAGATGGGAATACTTTATAATTAATTGTTCAAATATGACAATTGTAAGATATGTTTTATTTTTATTTGTAACAAATCACTTTTTAGGTTTTTTGTGAAGTTGACTACCTAAAATATTGAAAATATGGTATCAACCCGTCAGTCAAGTAATATGGGAGGAAGTAATGGGGGTGGACCAGTTGCTGAAGTTGCAGATGCAAGTACATCAAGAAGACATCAATCTGTAACAATGACAAGCTCTTATAGTGGACCATCAGTTTCGGATCCACCCACCTTTAGTAACTTAAATCTTCTGGATTTACCAGTTGAAATTCTTGAAAAGATTTTCAGCTATTTGGATTATAATACTGTAGCTCATTTACGTCCAGTAAGTGAAAATTAAAATTACTAGTAGCATAAATTGACATAATTGATATTAATCACATATGTTCACTAATCTTTTACAGGTATGTCACCAGATGGATCGTGTTTGCGGATCAATATTAAATTCCACATTTCAAAAGCTTCAAGCACAAATGTTGAGTCGCTTTCAGGCAATTAAAGCACAGATGCCCAGACGTGAATCAGCCCGTCGTAATCATCCACTGGCTTGTGAATCAGATATAATTGAAACACTTCATATGCGACTTACTTTACTTCAAATGAGTTTTGGCAAACATATTGAACGTAAACATTGCTGTTTTTTTCCTGGGGAGGTAATTTAAAGTTTTTTTTTTTAAATAGATTGCGGAACTAATGTATAAATGATTTACCTTCCAATTATATTTCAGATTTTAGACGAAGTTTATCATATTTTACATTACATAAAAGTTACTCCAAAATTAGCCAGGCCATACAAAGTTACAGATGAGTTATTTGATTTAAGTACTATGGCTATGGAGTACTTCAAGGAACGCATTGAGCCCACGTTACCAGAAATTCCTTACTTTGGAGCGGATTTCCTAGATCTTGCTGGAACTTTTTCCTGTAAGCAAAAAATAAAAAATTTGATAAATTATTTGTCATAAATCATCGATCAATACTTTATAATATGATTACAGCTTCTAGTAATGTGAGCAAACCATTCATATGCCTGGACTCTGCACCTCTAACTGTTGGAAGCGGTAAAGCAGGAAGTAATAGCGGAGAAGAAGGTTCCCCACCGCATTCGTCGGACGATCCTGTTCTCTTAGAATCTAATGTATCACCTCCACAATCAAACATGGTGTTACGAAAACGGATTCGTAAGATCAAGCAAGGCATGAAGAGATATAATAGTCAGTTAACGTTAATGCGTAGGGATCTAAAGAGTTGCAAGTCAAAAATAGCAGAACAACAAAAACAGATTGTTGAATACGCTACACGTCTTGATGAAAATGACAAGAAGAACGAGGAGACTTCTCGCAAATTTAGCACACTCCTACAGGTATTTACTAAGGTACACTTAGTACTCATAAGTATAATGTGTGATAGAAGAGATGTATGATTAAATGCATACAAGTCTTGTGTTATTTAAATATCTTGTGAAATTCGGATTGCTTAGATTTAAAGGTAAAATAACTAAAAATCTTAATATTTCCCTGATCTTACAGTTTGTAATATTATGTATACGTGTTGTATAGGAATTGAACAAATGTAAAACAGAACTTCAGTATTGGCGATCCAAATCTCCAGCGATACCAGTATGTGTAGTCTGTGGTCAGTCTATGTTGACACCGTCTGAAGATATACAAGTTTTGAATAATCAAGGAATAGTACCAGAGGTAACAGATGAAGGATTAGACTTCATTCCCATAGCAGATGCGCAGAGTCCCACTGAAGTAGCTCCGCAGCCAATAGTTACACAGCCTTCAACGCCACCATCGACAGAGGAAATGGCACCCCCAAAGGCTCCCGTGCCTTCGTTATCTACAAAACGAAAATCCACAACAGAGGAAACACCTAGCGACGCCGGGAAGAAACCACGTCGTACTGCCAAGTCTCGTCAAGTCAAACGTTCGAAGATGTAAATCGATTCTGATCATGGTACAAAAATATTTATCTAACATCCTTGCTGGGTTTTCGGAATAAGAGGTCTTTCGATTTACGCTAAACGTGTTCCATTACGTCAGCGAACAGATGATCTTAGAAAAGTACAAAATTTTTTCCTGAACGTCCTGCATTTCGCGCAACGAACCTCGTTTTTGAAAATTATAGCCACGTCGGTTGCCGAGCGATGGAGAATTGACGCGATTAATTTTCGTATTTCATTACGGACGGATTCGTTACGCACGGTGACATCTACAAATATTCTAAATGATAGTCGATCATTTGGCTCGCTCGTGAAGCAACACGGAGCGAATTTTTCTTTTTCGGGGGTCCTTTTGACTATTATTTTCGCAATGGTATACACAAGGATAACGGAAGCGTTGAATTTTATGTGATACTTTCAATTTATATCAACCTGTAGAACAGATCAAACATCATGAGGTGATGAACAGAAATTCACCTTCTGTATTCCTTGAATACAAATAATGCACTGATTTACATTTACTCCCCGAATGTTTCTGATGTATTTTTTTTTTTTGTTTTTGCTATAATGATATTTTTATTCGATACATCTTATTCTTAACTGTTCAATTAAATGCCGATTAGACAATACACAAACAAATGCATAAATGCAAATGCTTGGTAATCAAGAAAAACAAAGGTACTTCGTATTAAATACAATGCAACCCCAGTTTAATATCTGAAACTTATGAAGAAATTCCGAATGCATAATTCATTGTTTAGTACCGGTTTAATTAAACAACATTAACTGCCGTGTAATTATTATTGTTCTCTGAATAGATCGGGAATGATATTCTCTTGTCTTTGTAGAAATTTTTATATAAAATTTCAAGTGAACACGACATGATTCTAGCAAATTTTATTTTGCAGTATCAATAAATAAGTACCTGAGAGGACTGACTGGGACTGGTTCGCGCAGGTACTCCAACTTCATCAATATTCATATCAATTTCTTAATTTACCTAAATCTGCTCAATTTAAAGGAAGAAAAGAATCATTTCTTCTTATAATGGTTTGTGTATGCCACTTACGCTACCATGAATTCAATCACAAAATAGATAGTGAAAGTCAAAGACCTTAAGAAGTTCGTTGCTTCTGCATAATAATATGTGACACCAGTTTATTTTTCTGGAGATCGATAAATGAATTTGTAATTAAAAAATGAAGTAACAATTTCGTAGAGCAGCTCATTACGATGAAATCAAAAGCACTTTTAATGATATAAAATTTTGTGAGCCTTAAGAATACGATGTTGGGGAGAAAGTGGATTGTAGACGTGAGCGAAACATATGCTAAATACCTTGAAGGGTGTTATTTTGTTTTTAACACGCCATCCATTTGAACGAGTGAACACGTCGCAGGATGGCGTATATTGCAATATTAATAGCACTAGGAAATTATTTATAGGATCAATTTATTTATAGGAAACTGATTGTCAGATTATTTTAATGAAAATAAATGTCAACACATCAATTTCGTAATTTATCAATCACGTTGATTAAAAATTTACTGCTTCCACACCACGTATGTGAAGGAAAGAGACGTAGGAAACAATTGCATACTGTATTTAACGAAATGAATCGAAATTTCACGTTCACGTAACTTCTTTTAAAAAGTCGGACGGATTACCCTGCGCGATGCTCGATGATTGGTCTGTGTAGATTCAATTATTTTATTTGCACCAATCCTAATTAATCTCAAAGATGCGTAGTTCGAAATATTGTGAGTTATTATTCATGATTCTAGTAATAAATATAAAGGATACTGATAATAAGTAAATGATACTTTATTATAAATATATATATTTGAGTGCGGTACTTGCCAGAATATGCAGGCCACACAAAGCACTTTAGTTTAAACTTTAATGGAACAATAAGATATGATAATTAATGATGAAATAATTATCGAAATACATATATATATATATATAATTTTTTATCGATGTCGAAAATTAATTTGGAAAAAATAAAACTAGTGAGCAGACAAAAAACGTGTACGTCACAACATGCATGTCGTATGAGAGTAATTGAGCGAGAGTCTTAAGAGCGTGTGATATTTAATGAGAAAAAAACACTAAATTCAAATTTAATGAGAATTTACGATGTGATGCTTTATCGATTTAACTGCGGGAAAGTGACCTTTATTCAAATAAAATACATGTGGGACGTTTCTGGCTACAAAAAGATGTGTGAATTTTACTTAATGTTATGTTGAATAGGATTGCGGGGGCGGGCGTAATTGTATCGCCGTGTCGGAAATTTCGAAATGCTTTGCATTGTATGCTTATAGCGGCGCGTTCTGACAGATTAAAGATAAACGAAAGAAACAAACAAAAGTTAAGGTAAAAACGAAATATCCTGTAAATGGGACTCTTCTTACACGAGTGTATTTAGGCCCCTGGTGTAACAGTATCCTGTGTACAATCTTCGAAATAATTGTATTTGCGAACCAGTAACTCAATGTACCTCACGTACTCCTACTAAAATATTTATTCTTCCGACGATACACGTTGCCAGTTTATTGTCTTAAAATAGTTTACAGTCCTCGGCTTTCCGACATTATCCGTCCCCGAATGATACAAATGTAGCGTTGTGTACTACGTATATTAATCTACTAAGATTAATCGAATATAACAATGAATACACAATTAGAAGTAGAATAATTTCCTAATTAGTAGTGCCGTGCGTTAAAATTGCGAGCACAAAACGATTATTTTCAATTTCGATTCGTCACGAATTAATCCGAGGACCATGCTTGTTCGCAGTATGTACATATGTACTAGCAATGTAAATGGTCTCCAGATCAGGTACACGATAAGCAAATACAAAGAAAATACCATGCGCGTGTACTTTTTGGAATTGCCACACTCGTACAGTACAGGCATACGCATCGACACACATGGAACATAGGAACACAATTGTCAGCGTTACGGACTGAAACGTCGTACCGCCGAAGAACATGAGTTATCTTAAATGGTTTTACATGTATTAAAGCGATTGTAAATATATATTATAATATATATATTATATATACAATTTATATATACTATATATATTATATTATAATATATTAGATACACCTTATAATAAACGTAATTTAACATAAAACGTATCCCTGAGTGTCTTCTAAATGCGCCCTATGTTTGACAATAGAATACGGTGATACTTTTGTATTTCCTTTGATTGGAGACAATCTAAATAGACGACTATTCCGGTATATAATAAACAAAACCCTTTATATTCCCCTAATAATTTCTTCATTTCTGTTAAGTCTGAAATATACAAATGTTTTTTTCATTAGAATGGGTTCAATGTTTTGCAGTGCGGTCGCCTCTTGTAGATTACACGTAGAAAAAATAGCGATTAACTTATTATATATTAATAATACAATTTCATCTATTCTGCGTGAATGCAACGTGGATTAAATTCGCACATTTCAAATTTTACTATCTTGCAGTTGCTGGTTTTTCACGCAGAGAACAGAATAATCGTAGTGTGAAATCGATCTTATTAGTCAAACGAGACCTTGACTTTCACTTTCGTCTGCTACTCGAGCACGTGGCTTCGTTTGACAGCTTCTGCTTCTTTGATTCGATAGGTGGCGACCCTGTTTCATCCACTGTCGACTATTCTCAACAGTTACATTTCTGTCGAAGATGGCTGCATCCATATAGTGTATTAATTGTATTGTTACGAAATAGTTTCAGAATTGTTTATTTATCAGAATTATGGTATCGCAGCCCTGTTTCAACGGGTCTTTCGTAGCTAACTTGCCGTTTTCTTAACGCAACAGTTTGTTGATCGAATCTTTATGGATAACTGTGTTCCGTTACGTTGCACTCTATCTGCATCTTACTTGTTGCAACTCTGTTGTAACCTTTCCACGTGCGCATTTTAGTCCAATTTTGTTTTTTTCTTACGTTGATCCTTGACATACGAATCACCGACGTAATGGCAGATACGTTGCACAAAGATGGATACGAAATGTGTGAGTGGGAATGAATTTTATGATTTCGATTTCATGAGTTCAACTTTTCATTGTTATCAAGTGTTCCATGTTCATAGATTTTGTACCGATCTCTTACCAGTAGCTGATGCTTGATACTACAAAATAATGTTAATTTCACATTTCTTGTTAAATATTTGTATTATATAAAAGCTATTAGGGATAATAATGTAAATGGCATTGAATATTTATTGTTTTGTGTAAATAGCAAATATAGTAATGCGAGGGGGAGGTGCTAACATGGGAGTAGATAGTGATATGAAGCTAGAACCATCTAGTCCTACAGAAAAGTATACATTCTCCCGTTGCAGTAGTACTGGATCAGTGAATACACCGTCGTCATCTGCACATAATACAGGTAAATGATTTAGATAATTTGATTAAAATATGTAGTACATATCCAGTATTACATACGACTTATTTGAAAGAAAAAGTGATATCCACAAATCTTTTATGATATTATCCATTTATAGAGGATGAAGACAGTGATAATAAAAATTCCACTATAAGTTATAAGGAACGCAGAAGGGAAGCTCATACTCAAGCAGAACAAAAACGAAGAGATGCAATTAAGAAAGGATATGATTCACTACAAGATTTAGTTCCCACTTGTCAGAATACCGATTCATCGGGTTATAAATTGTCCAAAGCTACTGTACTTCAGAAGTCAATTGATTATATACAATTTTTACTGCAACAGAAGAAGAAGCAAGAGGAAGAACGTAATGCTTTAAGAAAGGAAGTTGTTGCGTTGCGTATTATGCAGGCTAATTATGAGCAAATGGTTAAAGTACAGCAAACACAGCTAGGACATGCTGAAATGCGTATATCCGATGAAACCAAATTTCAAGTGGTAAATTTAAAATTCTTTGTATAGTTGTTACATAAATGTGCGAGTATAGCTAATCCAATTTGGATACTGCTTATAATACAAACATTGTTTATAGTTCCAGGCAATTATGGATCGCTTGTTTCAAACATTCAACAACATTTCTGTAGCAAATTTTGCAGAATTATCTGGGTGTGTGTTCAGTTGGTTGGAACAACATTGTAAACCTCAGGTAGATAAGTTACTCTTTGATTTACGAGTCAACAAATAGCGCTTAATAAATATGTAACAAATGTTTCAGACTTTGGGCGAAGTGGTACGGTCAGTACTTCAGCAGCTTAACAGCCAAATCAGCTAGTCGAATATATTAATGAAGTTCATGATTGCACAATACAATGTCTATAAAAATCTTTTGCTGGTACTTAGGTCAATCATTGGTAGAGTTACCAGAAACGATGGGAACATGTGTGTTATATACAATACGGGTAGCATAATAATTGCACGAGAAATATAAATAGAAATTTATTTTATATATTAATATAGTTGTAGATACAGCCATAAAATGTGGCACAGAATTTCCTCAAGCCATTGTTGGGGACTGGACGATGTTAAATATTTTTATCAGAGATTTTTTATTACGTAAATTTTGCTGCATCAATATATGATACACAACGTATGTATATATGTGTATGAATGTATCAGAATATGTACATAATACAAATTAATTTGCAATATAGCAGCTTGAAATAAACATTTAGTCACCTCTGTTTACATTCCATCTCTTGAATAACCAATAGCGACAGATGTAACTGTTGAATATTATTAATAGTGTAGAAATGAAGGGCAAAATGAGGTTTAACCACCTGCACATCGGTGTTCTACCGTTTTTCCTAGTTTCTTAATTCTTTTTAACGGGTTTGAGGTCCCTGAACCCACAATAGTTTCATTTTTTATTAGCTTTGCCATCATTGTTGTCAACTCCTGTTCAAACGTTTATACGTTTGTAAAAATTTCATATTTAAGTTGTTTGTAGCTAAACTTTCTCGGATTCTGTAGGCATGCTTTCCCCTTGCGTAATATCGTTTAACAGTATTGCGTCCTGCCTGGGTCTGTTGGGGTCGTCGGGATCATTATTAGGACTATGGGCACGCCTCCTCTTCGTTCTGTCTTCCGGTCTGCAGCAAAGATCCCGAAAGATACAGGCATAACAGGCCAGCAGTGCACTCATCATCATCAAACCACCAATCGCGAGAACGACTACCAAAAAAAGAGATATTTCGTCACCCATTATAGTCCTTCGTAACCAATGTTCAAACCATCTGAAACAACAGTCAATACATTCTTATTTTCGGTTGGACCATTCAAGTAACAGAGGTGTGCCTTTTTGTTAATTTATATTTATATTATAATATTCCATTAAATAAAAGGTTACTAAAAGAAAACATTCTTCTTTTTATTTCTGCATTTATCAAAATAGCCCACTGTGACCTTCCTTTTATGACAGTCATGAAACGAAATAATGTTTCTTTTATAGTCCATTTTCTGGGATATCTGCTATTGCAAAACTATTTTCTATGAGATGATTCGGTTAATCATTACATGTGTAAATTCGTTTCAGGCGAAAGTATTTTTGATCAGAATAGATAAATAGGAATGTTTAGATACTTTTATAATTTATTTTATATACAGGGTGTCATGTAATTGGTGGTATACCGGGTAGAGGGTGATTCTACGTGAAAAAATAAGTCGAAAATATACAATAAACATTTTTTCATTCGAGGCTTAGTTTTCGAGAAAATCGGATTTAGAGATGCATCTACAACGCGTGCATTTGTGCTGGCAATCAGTAGAAACAGAATAGAATGAGCAGACGCACTAGCTAACAATGAGTCCGACACTCAACTGTTCTCGAATCCAGGAAATTTTCAAAGTCAATTTTCTCGAAAATGAAGTTTCAATTCTACGGATTCGTGTCGTTCTTTAATAGTGAAGAATTAAGATCAAGTTAAGATTTCTTGGCAACGAGAAACTGTTGGATACAAAATTTTAGTATCAATCCGCTATAATCCAATTTATTTGTCGGTGGTCACGTACGCGGGAAAAATCGTTGAACGAATTGCTCGAGAATATTCCGTATCGAGTGTATTTCATAGGATCGAATCTTGTACATATTTGTTGAATTTTTAATAAACAATAATTCTGCAAATACAAAGCAATTTTTTAATTTTCTTTTCTATTTAACAACTCAAAGGTATGTAACCCCTTGACGCGCCTACAAATCCGCTGTAAAAAGATAATTATTTTGTCCGATTCTTCAATTGGTGGTAATCCCGTAGTCTTACCGTCGCAAATGCTTTCGTCTTGTCGGGGCTTACACAGATTCCACGATCGAAACGCTGTTTCTCTCCACAAACATCGGCCATTCCCCGTACAATCCGGGAGAAATTCTCTCGAAACGCTCTCCCGCCCTTCATCCGGTACACGCTTGATCCTTTCGTGGCGACAAGTCACCGTGTAAAATTCGATCTGCGCTGGTTGGGTGGATCCGCGATGTCTTCGCGTGTCCCGCGACGCTCGACGTTGATGAAAAGCTGTTCCTCCTTCCCGAACGCGACAACAATTTCCATAGAAATTTCCCTCCGTGGACGAGGGCCGACACAATAAGGTAGATTCGCATACAAATTCGCGGGAGTCTTCATTTATGCACAAATGTTCGGACGTTTTTCGGTCCTCCCTGACATTTACTCACAGTCTTCTTCGATTCAATATTTCTTCTTTACTTGTTAAATTATATTTCGTAGGATTAGGTCGTTTTACGAGTCTTCGGTGTATTTCTATGTTACTGATGGTGATGATTTATATTCAGACACAGACGATTCCAGAAGTGACGTAAATAATAATAATGAAAACATTTTATCTTTCATCTCTTTTGAAGAGGAATAGTAAACCAACCTTTCCTCACTTTTCTGAAAAATTGTATCCTGAACCGTTCCCTATCAAGGAAGCGAAATTTCAAGATGTAATGACCCTTGCTGGACGCAATGTACCTTTTAGCGGCAAGTGGTCTTATGAAAACATACCAATCAATCGACAGAAGACGTTGATATAACTGAATGATACCAGCAACAATAGCAGTGGCCACAAATATTTTAAAATATTTCCATAACTGTAACTATCGTATTTTCATATACGTAATATTCAAAATATTAACTAAAAAAATTATTTTTTGCAAAAATATATTTTTCTTGCAAGTACGACTCTAAAAAACATTAAATTAATAAAATTTTATGCAAGAACCAGGTAGTTCTAAGGTTATTAAATTGCTATATATGTATAAGTACTAAACATTGAAAATTTTGCTACGAAGTAGAATGTATGTATTTAACAAGTAGTCCACAATTATTATATTGACAAGAAGAACTATTTTATGTCATTTTTTAATTTGTTAAACAGTTTTTTTAGTTTCTTTAAAATGAGTAAAAATGAAGCAGTCTGTTTCTTGCATCCAACTCTTCAATTATGTTGCATGAAGGTTACGAAATAACTAAAAAATTATATTACAGCCTATAAGAGTAACTCTTAATTAAAACTTATGCACAGAAACATGTAATTGCAGCGCATCTTAGAAAATAAATGGCAGAAGATTATAAGCTAAACAAGAAATCATCTACTAGGTTACGTACAGAAATATTCAAAGACTCTGAATATTGTTTGTACAATTATTATGTCCACGTGTTATTTTCGCATATACTTTGAACAAATTCGATTACAATATCGGTTTTGCATTTTCGCGTTCCAGACGCACCGAAAAAGCAGTCACTGCCACTTTCACCCTACTGAATAAACCCGTATACGTCATGCTGTAATATTTTATGTTACTCCATCTATACTTTACATGAAACTCCTTCGATTCATTTATACTTCATTCAATATTTTAATTTTCTCGAAAACATGCGTCAATTTTATTTTAAATTTATCAGTGTCTACTTCACTTTTTATATTCTTCCTAAATCGAAGCACTTTTAGTTACCCCGCTGTGCTTTCAGAAATTAAGTTCCACCAAACACGTGTAATGAAAGGAATCGGAAGACAATATATGTCTGCTCCAATTGGATATCAGCGAACGCGGTACACGAGCCACTGCGAGTACCTCTAGTGGAGTTGCACGTCACGAAAACAAAGATTCTCGACCGTGACGACGTTAAAATCTAAGGATGAACCTGCGAGAGCATCCGAGGACGACGCTCGCTTCACGAGAGCCGCGTGAGGACTGCCAACAGAAACCGAACACCGAACTCGCGCATCCTCTGGGTTTTCCGTCTCTCCTACCCTCTACGGGCGACCCTCGAACAGCCATGGACTTCTCCGTTGTGTTTTCCATGAGTGTTTTTTGTTATTATGAGGGTACATTCGAAAAGCTTCCGGTTCGAACGCCTTAAATCCATTTCCCCGAAAGAATGTATTGAGGCCATCGAATGCCGACTTCACTTTGGATAAGCAATGAAATTGAATTATTACGTTGACTGCCCTCCGTTTTGCTACAGGCAACTTTCGTATAACACGGTATTACCATAACCAGAGATGGGAAAATTCGTTATCTAAATTAAAAGTATCGAATAACGAATAAAAGATAAAAAAGTATTTCGCCATTTTTAATAGAGATCTAACTCATTTTTTGGATGTATGTATATTAGAGTGGTGTTTATTTGATCCAAAAAATTTTGTTGTGTCTTTTCATGGGATACCTTGTCGATGTGTTCACCCTTATGAGTAAGTAATATGGTATTTTTTAATATTTTTTTCAGATAAATGTTAGGTGTTGCTACCAGTTATTATGGACAGGTGAAATGCAGTTTGTCGAGTCTGTCGAAAGAAGAATTTACGAGAAACTGAACCGTGTCGATACCATCCGCGAATCTTATCTCTGAAAGCTTCTCTAGAAGCAGAAAAGCTAGGATCCGGTGTTATGATCCCCGTGGGAAAGATTCGATTCCGTACTCAATAACAGGGTGACAGATACCTGCGAAAGAATTCGATACATAACACGATATATCCCTTCAAGCTGCAAATTCTTCAATTCGAAAAATTTCATATGTTCTTCGCTGAAAAAACCTGCACGTTGTAAAATAATGTAAACGTAAGAGTGTGATTTTGCATGAGAAAATCATATAATAATAATAATATGTCTATTACTACAGTAGTTGGCTGATTAAGAAAAAGAAAAACATAAGGATAGTTGTATTAAGGATAGTTGTCATTCACATAAAAAATGACTAGAAAGTGTAAAAGGACATAAGTATTAATCAAAAAAGAATTATATCGATTAATACAAGAAATTATAAGGAACAATAGGGTAAAGAAAGAATACAAAAGGGGGTAACAAATCGTGAGAAAGACAAAAGATATAAGTACAAAGAGCATAAAAATTCATGAGACTGAATGCAGGAAACAGAAATATTAAAACGTTTATAATACTTTTCCATTTCTGTTGCTGGTAGGAATATTTTAACGGAGTTGGTACATCCTGCGTTTCAACGTAAATTCAAGGTACATTCAGTTTCAGTTCTAAATAAGTCTTCCCATCCGTTTCTACCGAGTCTGCTGAATAGGCGCGCTTCATGCCTGAACAGTCACTGGAATTCCTACTAACGCGAGTTTAACAAGTTTCGAGTATTACTTTCCTCTTTATCCTTGTCTCCTGTTTGCAAAAATCGTTAAAGTTGTCAAAACTACTTAATGCGTTTTAGCAATTTAACTTTATTTGAAAATGATTTCAATAGGACGTGTTGATGTGTGAAAATAAGTATTGGATTTGTCAAAATATAGTTGATTACTTCTTGATACACTTAATACAGGGTGTTTTCAAAATGGTGGTGCAGCCCGGAAGAATGTGATTCTAAAAATAAGTTGAAAATGTAGAACAGCATTTTTTCTGGACAGCTCACCATTTCTGAAGTATTTTTAATAAAAATTTTACTTACTAATGTTTGCTTAATATTTCAGGGCCATATTTTCGAAACTCCAAACTATCAGAAAATCCCCAAAAAATTCAAATTTTTGAAGGTTCTAGAGTGTAATACCCCCTTAATACGCTAAATGAAAAATATGGGATATTAAAAGTGCAACCACACTCCATTTATAAACATTTCATAATTTTTAAATGTATAATTTAGATTTCTGGCTTAATGGTTATTCAGTGATATGCAATCAATTACTGGTTGGTTTATTCTACATGATATTCTGAGACAATTTAGGGATCCCCAAGAAATTTCCGGCTGACAAATCCCATTTTTCTTGCGGAGCGGGCGGAACTCTTATCAGAACTAACGAAAGGAAAGAAGAAAAACTTCGATCTGGGCGGTTCAATCGAATTTACTCCTCCGTACATCCAGTCCCGAACGAGCACTTTCGGTGTATGCGAATTCCCCAATCACCGGGCAAAAATGCACAAGCGTCTTGTCGTAATGGCCGCCGTCTCTCTGATTACGCGTTGTCTGCCGTCGTTTGCCGGCTCTTCACCGGGCAATCGGAACTTTCCCTTCCGCTCCCTCGGGTCGGACGAAATTCTCCGTCCCCGAACATCGTTTGTCACTCGTTCAACGAGTATTTTCGGCTTTCCACCCCTGTCAGATGGTCGCCTATCTCATGTATGGCCCTCGAGAAGCTACGGAACCCGCACGGAGTTCTGGCTGATGTGGCATCGTAAGACGAAAATTAGGATTTAGGGCGTGCTAGTGAGGTTGGGAGGGAACCGATGGGCGGTCTAACTTTATGTATTTGCACTCTTCTCGAGCATGAGTTATTTTATGCGAAGAACGTGCGACCGGAATGGCTGAACGCTGTTTAAAATGTTCATTCGACGGATGTAAATACTGATGAGTAGACTGGAATTTTATGCATTTACAGCGTATAGATCTCTGTGAAATACAATGAAGGAGACTTCTTTCGGTAGATGCAACGAGTTTTCTATTTTCTTTTGAACACAATAAGATACTTAGGGGAAGAAAGGAATTTCTATTTTTGTTTTTGTCTTTATGAGCAACCTTCTAAAATGTGATTTTGCATAAAAGTCCGCAACCTACTGATGAGGAAGTTGATAGGATATTAGATACTTTTATTTTTTTTAACATTTTGTGTCTCCGTCGGAGATACTTTTACTTTCAAACGCGTTCAATTTCCATATACACCAACGTTTCGACTGAACTAGGTTTCATAGGTTCTATTTCGTTTTATTTCACAATTATAGGTTTTTCATTTCTCCAATCTATTTACGGAGTACTAACAAGCCGATTTGTACTGATGAAAATGTAGCAACTCGAGCGTATATCTCCGTAGACTATACTCGGAATGCAGTATTGGCAGAGCAATCAATTGCGAAAGCGTATTGAAGATTATTGCCAGAGAATTCATCCATATTACGCTATTTAATAAGCGATACGGATCTGTATCGTGTTATCGATCGTCTCTTCGCCTGCAGTTACAGTTCTCTTTTTCTATTCTTTGGAGTCTCTACTCATCTATAGACTATTATTCATGTAAATTCCTATTTTCATACTCCATTCTATAAAAGTCACATTCAAAGGAAAATTTGATTTCACGAATTAACAGGATTCTTTTTACATTGAACGTAAAATGAAAATTTTTTTGATCGTTATCAATTTTTTATTTCAATATGCTCTTTATATTTATATTTTTCTTTTTCAGTCATTTCATATTCAGATGGACATATACGATTTTCCTCATGAATTTCATTTTGTCGCGTAGAATTATTTTGATCGAAACATGAATTTTGCTGCACCCAGTAGTATTATCAGAATGTCTCGTCTGCCACCGGTAGTAAAATCAATCGATGCGTCTGACTAGTTTATCGAAACTGTATTTTCTCTGAGAGGTGAACGCTAGTGAATAAAATAAAAAAAATACTGGCATGTCGTGTATGTGAGGTTATTCGACTCACGGGATGGGTTAAAATGTTCATATTGCGGTGCAAAGAAGGGGGGAAACGCTGACGCCGAAGCAGTTTAAGGTACTGGAGATTGGTCACTTCTGTTGGAGTATCGATTGAGGTCAGAGAAGGGTTCAGTTTTTGTTACTTCCTTCCCTTGCACTTATTTCTTTCGATATTCAGCCTGTACAGTACGATTCTCTCTCCTTTCTTTAATAAAAATAACATTATGAATTTTATTCAGTACCAGAAACAATTCTTTCGTGATGCATTAAGATGCAGTTATTCAAAAAAAGTTCTTAAAAATTTCAAAGATATTTCAAGTCACGTAAGGCACACTGTACTAACGAATGTGGTAAAAGAATAGAAACAAGCACAATTCACATTTATAATTTTCTAAAAACTGATTTTGTCTTATGTTTCATGTATATAATTTTTACTGGCAAGTAGTCTATTAAAATTCGATTTCTTTATGTTGATTTTTAATGAATATTTCTGGAATTAATACCATTACACGCAGTTCATTTGTTCATGTTCCAAGTTACGATCGATTTCAGTTCGGTCGAAGTATTACCAACATTGTTGCTCGAGTAAGCGAGAAATTTTGATTAAATTCGAAAACTTTTGGAACCGGAACTGTACCGTCCACGACATTTCTCGCGAGAACTTTAATGCTAAAAAATGGACACAGTAAAGTGTATAATGGGTGTAGTTTATAGTCAAATGGAATGTAGAACTAATCGCTAAATCTGAAATTATTTGTTCTTATCTTTAAATATTAACAATTCTATATAGGACATTTTCACTTCACATTAATTTCTTTCAATATATGCATTATACATATAATATTCGATTGAAAGTCACTTACGCTTTCAACGTTCCCCTTCATTGTATACTCAATTCCAGTTTGTTTCCTGAGTACGACAAAAAAAGTGGAAGAGCAGAAGATATTAGCATACAAATTGTGTACCATTGAAAATTCACTCTATTGAATTTACTAGTCTCGTTCGTTCGAGATTCACGAATCTTTTCGAGGCTTTTACGCTCGTCGATTATAATTTCATAAATCTAAGAAGCGCGAAATGGCGTACTTCTCACGGAAGATGTTTTTAAAGCAGTCATTTTCACGGGAACGTGAGAAAAATTGCAGTTAAGGGATTCTTGTGGGGCTGCGAGACAGCGCCGACCTCCTTATTCACGAGGTTTCTAGACATTCTTGGTAGTACGCTCTTGCTACTCGTTCGTATAAATACGTCGCAAAAAGATGGTTTCTTTCACCTCTGCAGTCGCAACAGGATGTAGGCTTCACGCTTCGAGAAAATTAGGTTTCCTATTTTTTTTCAAATTCTTCTATTTTATATAATCTAAAATTCCTTTGTTAAAATTTCATTTCCTTCTTGAATTTACACTTTTTAATCAATGTTTCTGGAAAATGTGTATATTATAACATGTGTTCTTATAAGGTCTTCCAGAATATAATTGACAGTCACTTTGTTAAGATTTTATGTCTTTTTCAAGCATACAATCAACAAAAGTCAACAGAAATAACCTCTGCAAGTGTGCATTCTGTGAAAAATTAATTCTTTTCAGAGAACTATATAGTCTCCGTAAAGAATAGAATTAAATTTTAATTAATTTTTTCCACTAAACGTCTGTATATTTTCCACTATGTACCAATGAACGACAAGAAACATATCTAATGTATTTATCTGATGTTCTCGCGAGTTCTTGAAAAATTAATAAAAAACAGGAACGTGACTTTGATCGATTTTTTTTACTCAGGAGTCAAAGCGTCCCTGAGAAGGGCCCTCAGGTCAACGATTTCTTTTCTTAATCTGTCTATATCGTTCTCCTCCAACTGTTTCTCCTTTTTCCGGAAGTAACGTTGCACCAGTTGCGACATCACTATATGAAACAGATGGTCCTTATCCTTTTCCGAGGATTCCTATTGAAAACAATACAAACAGGATAAATTCGTCAATTCTATGTCTTTACAATAGGAACTTGTTTCTGGACGTTTAAATCTTTACTAATTCTATTGGATAAAATCACATTGAATTTGGGGACAATTCATATTATTTACTATACACGGTCAGGCAAGAGGTAGGAGAATGAGAAGATCCATTTATGAATTAATGAGTTTCTATTTACTTCCTTTTTCGTGACCTGATCCATAAAAAGATGGATCTGCCTGGATACCACCTGGTTTACTATTAACAAAGAAGTATTTTTATTTATTTACTAACGATAAAGCAACACTTGTTAATATCCCAGCGTGCCCGTTTGTTTTTTGGGGGGTTAAGGAATATTTTCACGTATTCGATGATTGGCTGAATACCAACGTACGTTGGGATGATATTAAAAGGCGATGGAAGAGTTGTCGTCAGCATGTAGTCGACGTAAGCCTAAAAATTTGAATTAACTAAGTCTATTTACTGAATTCATAGGAACACACTTAAATCGAAGCAATTTCCTCGTATGTATCGAACCTCTGTGCGGCCAAACGTCCATTCGACGATCATATTCTCTGTGACTTGCGTTAGTGTGTTCGACATGCACGCGATTAACATGTTTAGAATCAATATCACAGCGATAAACGTGTATCCTGAAAGAAGAATAAGAAAATTCTGAATTTTTATGATAATCATGGGCTATATTAATAAATATTATAATGTGTGTTTGTAGTAACATAACATTCTAAATATTGGACACAGCAAATAACAAACTTAAAGATTGTTCCTACAGGATAAAATCGTATATAGGATACATATTTGGAAATTAAAATTAAGAAAGAAAAAATTTTAAACTTCGCTAATAATAAAAACACTTTGTTTTTACTTTAACGCACAATTCTTTGATCTTCTAATTATTAAATGTATTTTGTTATACATTTTTGATTTTTACTGTGAAGTTACTTCTACGTCTTTGTTAGAACGTATTTACGGAGTATTATAAACTTTACCTGCAAAAGCTATATAGCCTCGCAAGCTATATAACTTACCAGCGAAAGCTATATAGCCGATGGTCTCCGTGAAAGTATGATAATTGATGACGCTCTCCTGGTCCGATTGCCTATGAATGTTCTCAATTATCACGTCCGCGCTTTCGATCGGGCTCATGCAGAAGAGCGCCCAGAAGTAGACCTTCAAAGAGGCTACGAAACTAACGAATGAGTTCGCTTGTTGTGTCTTGATTTTTGATTCGTCGTCGACCTGTACCATCCCATCGTAGTATTGATACAGTTTGCATGTACCTGAACAAAGAAAACATTTAATAATAATAATAATAAAAATAAACGAAGTCTACTATAGTATCTTGCAGCTTTTAATAACCCTCATGAAAGAAAATTGATATTATAATTCAGTAATAATGTATGAGATTACTGCAGGAAATAAAATTGGAACTAAAAATTGAAAAAAAAAGTAGGGGACCATAGTACGTAATAAATGTTGGTGTGTAGACTTTGTGGTACTAATAGGAACAGTATTACTATAACAAATTACTAGGAAATTCTTATCGAAATTCAGCACGTTTGAACGAAGTCAGTTTATATAAAATCAATCGGAAACTACGGACATTTACCTGTGGTAAAGGCCAACAGGATGATTGTGAAAATAATAGTGAATTTCAGGACGTCGAAGATCATTTCTCCCAAAGAGAGTTGAAGGGGTCCCAGGTGATAATTCAGCTGGCAAATGTGCAATAATTTCATGAAGGCCATTATCGTCGCCAGAGCGAAAAGTCCTTCGGCAATCAGCGTGGGATCATACTTGTGCCAATATTTCCTCTCCAATTCGAGGTCTCCTTTAATCCGCACGTCTATGGCGGCGGCGATCCAAAACAGGAATGTCAGATGATATAGAGACAGCATCACTAGATCAAACCTGAAACAGTTTTTCCATGAAACTTCTACATTTATGATTCTTTATTTCACTCTCACTATATGATAAGTTCTTAATTACATTATATTCACATCAAACTTAACATTTCCTCATTAAATCCCACATGTATGAACTATAACACGTGTGTTTCTGTTTCATCTTAGACCATTCTGTTCAGAAATTTATTTCTAAGTTATTCGCAAACAAACTGTCTCATCCTGTCTGTTGAAAGTTGTCCAATAAATGTCGGCCAAATGGGTTAACTCGAAGAAAAATTTTATAGTGTTTACGTAGAAAATTTTGTTACGTTATCCATGGATTTTTAATATCGTACCAGTACCACCATTTCGAGAAAAACCTCCGCGGACCGTGTATCAAGCAAACTCGAATCGGCTCCCAGGTATAGCCGATGACGTAGATCATCAGGAACCAGACGTACACTGACGAAGCAGCCAAAGGTCAAAAGTCGAAGGAAGAACCGTTCGATTCTATTCGATATGACAGGGAATCGTTTGTATACCGGTATCAGGTGCTCCGCGAAGCTGTTCGGTCTTGTCGGCGTTGGACTGGAGGAAAACGATGAAGAGGAAAACCAGGTAGCTTGCGGATGACGAGATGAACTTGTTCACGGGCGACTGATAGAACTTTGAATAGTTCGAGTTTGGTGCGAAAACGAGGAACACGAAGATCACGGGCAGCATGAAGATACGCCACAATACGTATGGAATCTTCAGCCACATACTCATTATTTTCCACTCGTACCAGCCCTTGATCCAGTTGCTTTCGATCAACTGAAACGTAAGTTCGTGCAGATTAATTGGATGTTTAATGTTTTAAAGAAATAAGACATTTAATAATTATTAAATTTTCGGCGTTTGTATAAATTAGATAAAAGTACACGGTTAAAGAAAATGACGCACAGCATGTAGGCACACTCATACAATTACGAATCTTTTTGGTTTTTTCCTTTCGGATAACAGACTACCCGGAATCGTATCAGCCAGTAGACTACTGTTATTTTAAGGGACTGTACTAAATGACTTGTGATTCTGTTAATTTTTATTATTTAAACTTTAATAAAATAATAAATATTCTTTAAATATAAATAAATATGTGGCTCTATGGTAGATATGAATAAGTGTTATAGTTTCTTTGTAAAAAAGAAAGTTAAGAAACCTTAAAAAATGGCCATCTAAACTAGAAGACCCTCTTAACATCAACGACGAGGAAACTGGAAGCTAATTATGTAGACGTATTTTAGATCCAGTCTTCCTTAAACCAAATCTAAAGTTAAACTTCCCACCTAGACGTCTTTCCAGAGACAACAGAATAAACTAAAACAATAGAACGGATAATGAAAATTTCTACTCCATGATATTTAATGACCTGTTGTACATTGGGATGTGCCACGAAACTCTTCTGTTCGTAATGGAGTGCAAATAGTAATCTGGGGTATACGAACTTGGAGGAAATAGCAAATCCAGTAGTCTGTTTCAAGATTATTTCCACCTCTTCGATCGTCCGCGCGCAACCGATCAGCTCGGTTGCGAATTCGGAGATATCCTGCAAAGAGAACGTTGCTTGGTCAATGGTATTTGATTATAGAGGAGATGTCGATCAACCTTGGCGAGGTTGATATACTCGTGATAGAATTCTCTGTCGAAGGATGCAGCCCCGCTGAGCTCGTAAGACAAATTGAAGGCTTCGAGAATTGGGTCGTCGACCGTCTGGCAAATGTATGCTGGGTTTGTGATCGCCTTGTACGAGAATAATCGCATTTTCGCCATCGTCAGCAAATCGGATCTATCCCGTTCGCTTCTGCGCTGTCGAACAACGATGTTATTAATTAAACATGGCGCAATGGTTTCGATTTTATGATTTCATTCAGCCACGAGAAAATTCATACTTGCATTCCTCACAGTTGCAGTTCGGCGGATGCGGCTTCGGGATGGTATGGTGTCTCTTTCGAAGGAAATTGATCAGCTCGAAGTGACCGCACTGTGCAGCCACCTCGAGCGGAGTCGCATTATCTGGGAAATCAGTGCTCTGTGTGACGCCGACGTACTCCAAGCCCGGCGACAATTTATTCAGACTGTTTAATATCAAAGTGACTATTTGCAGTTCGTTATCTACAATAGCGTGCAGGTGCGTATCCCCTGGATCGATTTCTGGAGAGGACAGGAGATATTCAACCATCGCTATGTTTTTGTTTCGAACTGCAATGTGAAGCGCCGAGGTACCCTGGAAAGGAAACAGGTTGTTAATTGCGAAATTATATAACAAACACTGAAAAGTGGGTTCCTTCATGATTAACAACGTGAAGTATTAACGTAAATGTACGTTTTATAACGGTTTTATTCAGTTTCATTATTGAAATTAAGTTTTTAGATTTTAAATTTATTATATATTTATTGAATTTATCTTTATTATTATATTAAATTAATTAAATATTGATTTAGAATTTAGAATCGTACTATGTATATATTAGAGCCAATATTTGATTCATCATCATATTGCTTATTATAGAAATTTGTAAATTAATGTGATGCAATAATTTATGGAACAGTGCACTAGGGGTTAATACATTTAATATTTTCGCTCAAGTAGCGAAAGGCTTTAAACAATAAAAGATAAAACGCCATGAAATACGTTATAAGTGTGACGTAAAATGTAAAGAATTAATTTCTTACATTTTCGTTGAATAATTTAATATTCCATGTGCTGCATTTTAGAGACACGTAATTACATAGATGCATAAAATCCGCAGACTACTAATTAATATTTGCGTAATTTACATGCTGCAGTCTTTGCAATATGAATATTATTACAACGAAATTTCCGCTTTCATTAAAGTACCGTTTACGTACAACAAAGGCTAACAGCTCAGAATATTACTATTTAAATTAAGTCGCTACAAAGGACTACTTCACATTAAGTGCATTAGTCATTAACATTTTACACAGCGAAACATGCAAACTTTCGAAATGGTTTAATATCACACACTGGACAAAGTTGCTACTCCTCTTGTTGCAAATTCTGTAACACTCACATTATCGTTCGTATATGTATAATAGTTATCACTAGACAGCGAATCTTTATGTAAAATGATATTTTACAAAGTAATTCCTAAAGACAAGAAGAAAATGAAGAATTTTCTTTGTCCCTTAACTACCCTATTGGATGAAGAGTAAACTAAAGAACTCAACGTATGTATCTGATAAAAGTTTTGTCTTTCATTATATTCCACAGAGTCCATAGGCTGTAAGTGCATAAAATCCATAATCTAGTTATCATAATGAATACAATCAGTTTGACGATAATTTTAATAAAAAGTCCTAGGTGTCCAGTTGCTGGACCAGTTAGCGTCCATGTCATCAGGCTTTCCATGCCCACGGAATTCCTCGTTGGCGACGAACTCGCGGCACTTTCCGACTTTTGGTGAAATCGACTTTCGAGCTTGTATCTGCTTCCCTCTGTTTTCTTTTTTTTTTTACTTCGATCGTGGGTCCTTTTCGTCCGGTGAATGGGAGGACAACGTTTGTCGCCCATCTGCGGCGCGTTTACAGAGGCGGCTCCCGACAATGGACCGGGCCCATTGTTGCCCGTCGACAACGGTCACAATATTCCGTGATATCCTGGCTTTTCGACGGGGTCCCCGTCTGGGGGGAACCTGTGTACATCGACACGCACCGACACAGTGCCACCTTGTGATATATGCTCGGTGAAGGGCCATCACCTTTCCACGATCGGCAGCTGCCCGACCAAACGCCCTCGTGACTCCACGCAATTTTCGCGGGCTGGATAAATACTGGCGATGGGACCGTGCTCAATAACGTATACATACAGTGGCCGAAATAAGGATAGGTTCACTTTAATTGGTTGACATAAAAATGTGTTTTATGTTGTATTTTTGATTTTATTTATTATCACGTAGGGCACATTCTTGTGCAACAATAACAAACGGCACAGTACGTTCCCGAAAACGTAAACGGAAATAAACACGGTAAACCAGACGACGCGGATAGTGAACCTATCATTATTTCGGTCACTGTACAGTATCGTACAAAAGTATTCGTACACCGTTTAAAACGGAACAACTTTTTTAAAATTAGTCCAAATGATTTGAGCTCTTTTGTGAAGTTAGGGACATTAGTTTACTAAATGATGTGTAAAAAAAATTGAAAAAGTTGAAATTGCTCGCATCACCAATAAATGTACTGCTCGGAATAATTGGAGGATTGTTTTCCACGGATGAATTTTGGAAATCCGACCGCATGTCGGAGTGAAGTAAAATATCGTGTAGTTTGTCCGGGGATATATCACTTACAAGGTTCGGAGGTTGACACTTCGAAGACCACAGAGTGGTTTCGAGTTTCGACCCTAGTAGAACTTTCGAGGCCTCTCGAGTGACCCCATTCATTTGCGGATTGCTCACAATTTGTCTTCCTTCTGTTGATTATTCATCGAATATGTCGGTTGACACGTGGTTCAATGCAAGTTTTTGGAAAATATATTCCTTGTGATTGATCGGTGGTTTTGTACGTTGAAGATTTCCCCTCTATTCATTGTAAATGAGGATTCATGTCTCTGAGGCGAGGTCTAAATTGAAGGGTCTAGGGGAAAAACGATGAGAGTCCAGTTTTTGTAAATTTTGAGGGACCGAAACTTTGTCTAAAAAGCTAAAATTGAATTAAAGGAATATACATACATACATATGGCTTGATCGTTCTCTATTTGTATGTACTAATAGTGCTAAATTATTTTACAAGTATTTTTAATAGAGAATATAATTGAAAATTGAAGTCTAAGTTTGGTGCAAATTGGCTCGAACAGTGCACAAGGGTTAATTATAATCCAATAATTGGAGTAAATCCACGATTAAGACATATAGAACGTGTTCGACACAAAACCACGAAAATCTCAGTCGACATTCAAACAAACTAAGAATCGTCCAACTTTTCTAGATTCCACGAACGATCACCCCGCAAGCAGACGGCAAACAATTCCAATCAAAACTCGCAAGGGAGGAGAAACCTGTCGGGGAGGGCCATTTACCAAAAATCATCATCCTTTCCAAGAATCCCCGGTTCCGAGATTGGCCGAATTCGGGAATATGGAAATTCCTTGAATGACTCCCGATATCTCATGGATATATTGGGTTGCCTTCCGAAAACGAGAGCAAAGCGCGGGGTGGACAGCTCGCGGCCGAGTCCGATGGCGAGGGGATTCCCCCCTGGGACAGAATTTACAGCGGGACCAGTCATTTGAATAATTTTTATCGGTCTTCGGCTGAAACCATTGTCTTGTAAAGGACGGTCTGAAATATGGCCGTAGATACACGGAGGCAGCCGAGCTTCTATCGTCCCGTTTCACTCGCACACGTCTCGTCCTCTCTACTCTCCTCTTGCTCTCCTCTCAGCAACCAAAACCTCTTCCGTCGCGTCCACCTTCGCGTTTCTTCGCTTCCTCTTCCAGCGTAGTTTGCTCTTCGTCTGATGTCCACGAAGGCGGCCCCCGTTCGCCTCAAAGTGAAACGAGGGTTGGGCTTTTTTCGGAACCCTGAAGAGAGGCGGATGACACGACTGAGCACTGAACGCGCGCGCAGTGGAGGGATAAACATTCCACGGGGGGTACGTGTACCACGACGGGGTGAAGATCCGAGATAACGAGACCTCGTCTTACTTTCCGCCCTTCCACCTTCGACTGTTTCTGGGAGTCTTCTTCTTCCTACGATTCTGCTTCTCGTCTCCTTCCTCCGTTTCATCCACATCGTCCGCCTCTGCTGGCCATCGCGACCCCTGGGACGGCGTTTGCTCTTTGAACCCGGGGATACGGTGGACAGTTCCGTGTAAATCATCGGCTGGGAGTGATTTCGGGAAAAAGGGGTTGACAGAACACCAATGGACTCAGACGGTAGACAGAGGAAAACGAGCGGCGTCTACCGGCTTTACCTGGGTCGTTCTTGGTGAATCAACGTAAACGGCCGACACCACTTTACGGTTGCGTTGTGGGAAACCGGGGATGGGAGATAAATTCGGGGATCTTTGGGAGACGGCACACGGTTTGGGAACTGTCTTTGAATGGTTTCTTTTGCGACCTGGGGTTGGGAACCCGTTTGGCAAACTCGCGCTCTGATTGGTCGGGGTTTTTCGTTAATATCTCGGTAACGAAGCAACAGATTACATTGTTCCTAAGGAAAAAGTTGTTAAAGCTTAAAATATCTGGCGAGGCTAGTCTTACTTTTTAGTATGTTTCCTTTTCGTTCGGAACCTCCCTTTTTAAAAATAATTATGTTTATTATATAAAACATGCATTAAATAAAGACCTGGAAGAACAATTAACTTACATTGACATAAAATGTTTAGTATTGGACGCTACTTTAGGTGATAAGGGAGTTTCAGATGAATCTGAATCGATAAAGAAAATTATTCTACCAACATTCAGGTGTATAATGAGTAAGATTTATATTACGTGATTGAAAATAATGATACAATGAAAATAAATACTTGCCTCGCAATTCCGTACCCGTAAATGCTATTTGTATATAAAAGAATGTGTATATTATATACATTATGGATAAATAAACATAGTCTAAGTGAATAATATTTCATTGTACTGTTCAAAGCAATAGAATACATCAAAATTACCTGAAAATCTGTGACGTTGATGTTGAAGTTCGGATTCTGGGTGAGAAAGTGACGCACAGCTGGCACATTTCCAATGTCGACGAGATCGAAGAATTGCTTCTCCAGATTCTGCAAATGCGAGACAATCACGCTGGAACGCTGTAAATAAACATACTTATTAGTAAAAGAACAACAATTCACAGTATTGTCACTAACTCTGATTACAAATCAACTTGTTACTTATAGAAAGTCTACACTACAAGTCGTATAAAAAATTAATTAACAAAAAGCACAAGAATTAGTAAGAAACGGTTAATATCACGTTTAAAGACTTTAAATCATTAACGTTAAATTATTAAGGCCGTATTGAGATCTCGAAAAAGTAAAAATAGATTAAATACTCACCCTTTGTAGTGTGTCCTCGTTTATAAAGGGCATTTTAATTACTTTGCTGACTAGTCAACATAATCTTTGACATGAAACGATTCAATGAAGTATTAATCGAATTTATGCGAGTTTAATTAAGCAACGAGAAACAAGGAAACATCGACATGAATTAACTTCAGAATAATTATCTTTTTTAATTGAAAGATGGAAAAATGTTACGCGAATTTGAATGATAAATTCCATATTCGATTATGCCCTCTCCTACAACAGTATGTTATACAGTTCTAAAATAATACTTCAATCTTAATTCTGAAATTGTGTTAGGAACAATATGTTGATAATTAACCAGTGACAAAGTTCACTATCAGTAATTTACTTTTCTAATAGAAAAATAATTGTCCATATTACATTATTACTGCCAATATTTAAATCTTAAACTTCTGTGGTACAAAAATGAACCAAATTAACATATTTTCCAATTGAAAAACAAGCTAGTGAAATCTCTTCGTAGAAAAATTTATTAATTAAAAGAGAGATTTTACCTACCTGATCATTTTCTCCGTTTAATTTCATTAATTTTCAACGCAACCTGCGTTCTGAGATCTGCCATGGAACGGTGTATACAATCACAAGGGACTAGGTGTTTCTGCTCTGTTTAATGATTTACTTTCAATCTATCGATGGTCTATATATACATAATTTATAATTTGTTTTTCCTGCTACGTACAAATAATAATATAATATAATAAAATATAATATAATAATATTAATAATAATTACTATAATATAATAATATATAATATATAGATTTTCTGGGGATAACTTAAGTGTCAATGTAGCAACCGATCTGGCGTGAAATAGTTATTTTTATTCCCGGTTCGGGACATCGATTCCTCCTCGTCAACCCTGAATTCCGATCCTGACTGTTTTACTATACACAGCGAGGTGGGGGTAATTCAACGTATTCGTCTGTGAATAGAATTCAAAATTCAACAACAGCTAAAGTCCCGAGGGCGGTCGAGGAGACGCAGCGTAGTCGCATAATTTCTCGGGTTTCTACAGAGAATAGATAGAAAATAGCGGACTATGTACAACAATTCATTCCCCCTTTCGTTTTCTTTATTCTTTTTTTTTTTTACGTTAAAGCGCGCTTAATCTATTTCTATTCCACGGATCGTTTGAAGCAAGACAACGGGGACGTAATACTTTCGTTTTAGATTCTGTTACCTTAAAAGGGGATACAAGCGGAAGGGAGAGGCTGACGAGAATGTCAGTATTCGAGGTGTCTATAAATGTTAAAACATGTAATATATCAGCGTTCTATAAAATACAGCTTTTGAGAAAGAATTTTCAAACATTCTGTTGAATATTCGACGCAATGTACACAGTTGGATGCAGTTTTTGAAGATGAACGAAAAATCATTTTAATGAACACGCAGTTAATGTTTCATACTGCCTATGTAGCATCGCCCGCGGAAATACAATTTACCAGAACGTTACAGAAAAACATGAAATATTGTAAAATGAAAAGGTACGCGTTTCACAAAACATTCCCGAACTATTTTATATCTCGACTAAAATCTCGCGTAAAAATACAGACTGCGTTTGAACATTTCATAAAATCCATCAGAGTTGAAATATTTTGTAAAGTCAGAAACAATGTATGAAACTGTTTCATCGGAAGGATAAAACACTGAATTTCCGTGAAACGTAATTTCCGAGAATTTAATGAAGCAAGTATAATCGGGATTTTACACAGAGAGCAGCTGGGAGGGATTTATCAAAAGTTTCGTATTAAATAAAAACTGTACAAATAAAAGCGTCGCCTCGAGTTTAATACGTGTCCGTTAACGTCCATTCCGAGTGATTTATAAACTCCGTTTTAATTCAATTAATTATCGGTTTAACCGGGTTTCCGTCGCAGGTCCATCTCGGAGGACACGATGTGCGGCCAATTCGCCAAGGAACGAGGAAAGAGAACATTTATATTATATACTTGTATTGTACACACACTACAATGTCAAGAGAAAAAGCTTCTTTAAAGCTTCGTTTCACTTTGTTCGTCCCTACATATCTAGTATACTACACGTCACTCGGTGAAAGGAGGTGGGTCACTGGCCAGCAAACTTCGAGTCTCTTCGTCAACGTTATCCACGTGATCGAGTACGTTTCTCCAAAAGCAAAAAAAGAAAAACAGAGTACCAAGAGAAACACATCTCCCCTGTATCTCTCTTCAACTAAATACAAATTCATCGACTACAGTCGGGACAAAGTCCATTGGGCCATTCAAGGCCATCAAAGACTATCCCCTTTCAAGCATCCTCTTGGGATCAGAGGACATTAGCATGAAGCGAACGCGTAAAACATCAACCGACGATTATAAAATCGACCAAAACGACCTTCAACATCCAGTCGATCCCGTTCCGTCTATAATCGTCGTGACAGGAACCGCGAGCACGCGCACAGAGTCTTCAACACCGTGTCCCCAAGAGACGCTCGGAGTCTTCGAAGGGGTGTTCACCACCGATCTACTCTGTACACGTTTCACCCATCACCACGAGGATCCCCGAATGATCCCTTCGTCGTTTCGAGGCTTCCACGCGAAACGAGACTAACAATTTCCCGGGCCGCGTTTCACGTTGGCCCGTTCTATAAAACTAGACTTGTTCCCCTCGTCGACGAGGCACACGTTCATTGATAAAGCATCTTCGTTGGCGTGACGTAGGACGACACCCAGTAGAGGAACGAGGCGTACCAATGAATCCCCTCCTGTAACGTTCGTCCGTCTTGCCTAATGTCTGGTTGCCTTGTGTCCTCGATCGTCCACCGTCTGACGAAGAACGACTCCAGACTGGTCCACATTCTGTACGGCAGGAAGCCCATATGGGCGATCCATTGGCTGTCCAGGAACGCGTAACAGGATGCCACCACGTCGTCAACGAGGAGGGTTCCTTCCCTCGTCAGGGGAGCGTAGATACCCTCCTCGAGGACCAGCCGGCTGTCGACGACCTTGTCCCATCGCAGACGATGATTCACCTCGTTCTCGTCCGTCGGATCCCTCACCAGAATCCTGTCACCCGACTGTACCCGGCCGGCAAACATCGACGATCTGCCCTCCACAGGCAGCAAATGGGCCGGCGTCAGAGTCAACACTCGGCCGGACTCGGTGGTCAATCGCACGAACTGTCTCCTCTCCGTCAACGAACGGTCCAGAAACGCGATCACCTCGCTGTAGACAATGTCGCCTCGGGAATCGAGGGCGGCGATACGATCGCCGAGACGCACCTGGTCCAACCTGATCGCAGACCCGTCCTCGGTTCGTACCAGACTCCTACCTGGGAAACAACCACCGGACTTCGCCGCCGACGAGGATTCTGAAAGCAGATAAACGGCCTGGTTAACCGGTGTGGTCCTTTGATCTGGGGTTAATTTATGTGTTTTGGATGGTATTCAACTGTTATTTTTTTCTTTTAATCTGTTCACTGATCTCCTACAGGGTGTCGATAAAAATGTGGGACACTCATCTCTCTACATCATATTTACTAGAACTTTCTCATTTTTCTCCAGATGCAGTATACATTTACAATTATCTGATTGGAAATTATTCGATAGAAGAAAAAATTTGGAAAATCATGAACCATTCTTGTGAAAATTAACAACAATAAATACGTTTAGCTCTGTGAAAGAAGGGAATTTCTTTTGAACCCTAATTTGAACGCTCCAACCGGAAGAGATCGGGTAATCGGATCCGTTGGTGCAGCGCCGCCAGATCAAAAGGATCGTCGAGACGATCGAGGAGGGACGAAAACACGAGAAACGAGCCGTAATCATCAGAAATTCGAGTAATCGCGGCTCTGGGACCAGGTCCGATGTAACAGCAGCGTGTCTTGTTCGCGAGTTCCTTGTGAACAGTTGCGATTTCCCCGGGGAAGTGTTTTGCGCGATGAGATTGAGGGACGGCGGGCCTCATTTGAATTTAAATTTCTTTGCGCGACGCCATCGATCCGACTTATCGCTGTTTCTTTATCTCGATGTGACTTTAAAATTCCATGAAACAAAAACTATTTGTCTCGATTAACTTTACACTTTTAAGGCGTACGAACCTTTAAAGGACCAAAATCCTATTTTTAGGTAATATTGTATACAAGGGTTTTTTAGTCTGAATAAATTGGTTCAGTTGCCTGGGAACATAAGCAATTTTATATACCCAGCGAACGTGTTAATACACTCATTTATAGTTTGATGCAGTACTTTATATGTATAGAGTTTTCAATACGGACTCCATGGGGAACCATAATAGCTCCGATATGTGGTTATAATACTGCAGCCATATGGGATCCTACAGCAGGTCATATACCCTCTATTTTCGTTATTAACTCCGAAGCATCAACAGTGTTATGTCCTGTAATATCAAGTGAAAGCTTCTACTTGAACTTTTTTATTCATTTTAATAACTTTAAATGTTTCGACACATTATGATTAATAATTGTTTTTTATGTTAAATTTGTTGCAAGGACTATACGAAAGCTGCTAGTACGTATATTCGAAAAACCATTTAAATTCTGTAGAAAATTAATTTTTAAAAGATGAATAAACTTATTAAAGTGGTTGAAAATAAGTAATACTATTGAGTATTAATTCATTAATAGAGATTTTATTTGTAATTCAGTTGCAGAATATCCTATAATGAAAATAATATATAATTTTTTATTTTCGATAGGCAGGTATCTGCAAAACCTGTGAACTAACGACATCTAACAGATAGTTTACTGTAATACAATGGATCTACAGAAGTCGGTAAAACAGAACACTTCCTGTTATCGGAGGAGTCGATGGCGTGACAAGTAAAAGATTTTCGTGAAACAGTGGTGCTGCATTCGAAAAATATTCCTTGCAAATGATTCATTTAACACTACTTAACAAAATACATTAAAATGTAATAAGGTATAACAAATTTATTACAGTTATTTTTTAAAGTTTAGTTTTGGCAATTCCATTTTCGCCGAACAGAAATAGGGACATTTTATACTTTATATTAAATTACCTAATATTAAGTTAAAGTGTTTTTAAAACTACTTTTATTTAAATTTAATTATAAAGGGAGGTTCAAATTTGATATCTAATAAGTCTTTTTGTCGATTGTTGCATAAATAAATAATAAAAATCAATTTCTGCGATAGCAGAACTCTTTCATGATTAGAAATAGGGACATTGACCTTATTGTGATAAAGTTATGCGTGATTTACAAGGAAATTGGATGGCCCAGATGGCTTCCAATAAAATCGATACGTGACTCGTTTAGTGTCTTGCCAAACTAGTGTACTTTACCGGATAATGGATGACGTAAACATGACGAAGCGAAAAATTAAAACGTGTCTTCTCAGGGGAATAAAGATAAATTGTAATAATAGAACGCATTGAGGATTAGTTTCTAAATTACTTGGATATCGAAAATCCCTTTATGATCGTTTGTCAGACTAACTGGGATTATAGAGAATTCGTAGAAATATCGTTCAGACTTACTAATAAATGTACAATATTCTTATTAATTTTCTTTTGAATCTTACTTTCCTGCTTTTATCGATGTTAATACAGATTATTTAGACGATTCTGACCACCATTAGTTTCAAAAATATTTTTTAAAGAATTGTTCAATGATTGTTAAATTGCTTATCATGTATATAACTATAACAATAGATTATTAACCTGGAAATATTACAATCATTATATTGTAATAGAAAGTAATATTAATATTACAATAATTACTCTGTAACATTAATATCAGTATTTATTGATTTTTCAATAGTTGATAATAATTTATCATACTGAAATAATTATACATTTAAGTAACGGAAGATTGAATCACTTGTTTTGTCTATGATCATGCTGAAACGACGCGGCGTTAGCCACCAGATTGCCGATTAGTTTCTGCAACGTTATTGCATCGGTGTCCTTGATAAGGTAAATTGTCTTTAGTCGGAATAATTGAAATTTACGCGGAAATTAACCGTGACTACCGAATTAAAGCGGCGTAATGGCAATGAACATGGGAACGTCCACCGCAGCCTCCCGGTATTTCTCATCGATCGATGGTTAATTACCGTTCAATTCACGTCAATCACGGACAGCGAAAAATTCGTAGTATATCTTTTAGGTATATCGTATAGTCTTTTAGGTATATCTTTTAGGTATATTCGTAGTATATCTAGTAAGTATATCTTTTAGGACACAATGCTATTTCTTTTCATAGTCAACGACTAAATTAATAACTGTCATTCTGCATTAACATTGCTACGATTATTTCTCTTTACTTTATTCTTTTATGGACTATCACGTATTTTATTTTACAGCATTTTGCATAGTATGGTTCGTTTCATGTACGAGCGAAGCAATGATAATAAGAAAATGATAAGAAAAGAGAAATACTGACCAGATTTAACGGAGCAGTGAATATGCGACCTGGACTCGTAATAAACCCAATCGAAACCAGCTTCGACAGCGAGCCTGGCCAACATTCCGTATTTAGAGCGATCCCGATCGCTCGTTGTCACGTCGACGGCACGTCCCTCGTAATGCAACGAATCCGTTGCGTGCTTCCCTTCCTCATCCCAGCCTTCTGTCACCCTCAGCTTCACCCCCGGCCATTGGTTCATTACCGAGATTGCGAGAGTGTTTAGCTTCTCCTTGCACCTCTGCAACAGAACACTTCCGGGGTTATTGGATTGATTACGAGGATCGGGGGACTGAATTATTAGATATACCAATAGCTATTCCACTGTTACCTTAACAAATTCGACTGTTATGTGAGCCGTTCATAGGCCAAAGTGCCTAACTCCATTTCTAGAATTTTTATAAAATTTTAATGTCAAAACACTTTTGGCTTGGTCCTGAACTTTTTATATTTCAAATAAATTTCTATGATAATTTTTTTGGAGTCAATCACTTTGGAAAATGAACGGCTTATATTAGAAACATATAGAACATTAATTAACACAATATTCAAGGGATACATGTTGTATGTGCGATTGATTAAAGGCGCAATTAATTAAATGGTAAACTTTTGTTAAATAGAAGGAAGATTATTTAGGAAATAGAGTTCTGAACAGGGAAATGTTATAGTCTGTCATCCGTTGATGGTGTAATTATATATACTTTATATGATTTATACAATAAAATAATACAGGAGATAGAATATTCGATAACAGTAATAGTAAAAAATTCTTTATTTCGAAAAGTAACCTAAGTTTATGCCAAAAATGATTCATTATACGTTCATCGGAGGCCACACCACTGGATCCAAAAACCAATCCTAACAGAATTTCTCATTCCGCCTCTGAAAGACGGATCTCAACGTTTTCACATCGAGCCACCTGAACGATGGGGGGGGGGGGGGGGGGGGGGGTGTGGAGAAGCAACAATTCCCGGGGTTGCCAAGAAAAATTCGTCGATTTCACGCGAACGCGCGCGGAAAAAGGAATCGTGCCGCGCGGAACCGGCAAGGCTCAGGTAAACGAACCAGTGTGCCAGGAAAACGAATGCGTGTTTTGACCGGTCACCAAGGACCACTGGGGGCCGACAGTTGGACTTTGGGCCCGTTTAAGGGTCCCGGGGCTGCACTGTGGCGAATCAGGAGGCAAACAGGAGTATAAATACAGGGCCGGTGTCGGGGGATCATTCGGTCACGGTGATCCTCCTCTCTCGTTTTCTCGTCTTAACCCGGCCGCTGTGCTGCTGCGGCTCCTTCCGTCTCTGTCCCATGGTCTTTTGGACATCTACCTGGATGATAGGCGAACACCCGTGGTCACTGGTCAATAGAACGCGCGCGAGAAAACATGGAGAGGGCAGGGGAGGGCTGTGACTTCGTGCCACGGGAAGCAACACGGAGCCATGTAAACCTCGTTTAATCCGGAACGCTAGGTATCAGGGGCGCGAGAAGCCAAAAGACCGTGTGGTCCCCAATGGGCATTGCTGGGAAGGTGAAGGAGAGGGGGAGCGCGTTCGAACCGTACAGGCCTCCGTGTTTAAGTTGATTTTCGAGGGGTAATCGGCCACGCTGGGCCCCGTCATGCGCCTCAATGAGCCCGTACAAGCGGCTCCCTTGAAGCCGCAGCGCCGCTCTACCTTCCTGTCCCGCTTTTATTCTCGGCCGGGCGCGCGGAAGAAGCTAATTCCCGGCGGTCTTTTCATCGCGTGAAAGTCGCCCCCGATTTTTCTGCGGTCGATCGGTCATTGACGAGCTAAGCGGCGAATGGGGATTTCGGAAAACCGAACAGAACTTCGATTCCTTTCGAGCGAATTGATTTTGTGTATAGGAGCGGTGGTGGAAGAAGGGCATGATTTTGCATTGATTGGCGGGTTACGAATGGAAGGTGTGGTCTGGGGGTATTGATCGAATAGTTGATAAGTAGATTGCGGATTTTATGCAAGTTGTTGCAAATTTGAATATGCAAAACAGAAGACAGTGAAGATTTTCGGAAAGGTGATATAAATTGTATTTTCCTTTGGAAATAACGAAACATTTAATAAGGGAAATACTTCTTTTTGTTATTTGAATTTAGTAGATTAACCTATAGAAATCTGAATTTACATAAAAATCCGCAGTCTAATTCCTTTCAAACATTTCATGACGGTTTATTGATTAAAGGTAAGAAAAATTGGGTTTCATTATGTATAATAACATTGCAATAGGCATTATGACAAGATTTTCACCAACACATTACACTTTTCTGGAACCTTCAACCACACCCAGCGTACCATCCGCATTCAACCCAACCGGACACACCGACTCCACAGAGAAGAACCAACAACCCCAGACACCTGTTGTCGCCATCAATTACTTATTACCATCCTCATTCCCTCGGACCAAACCTCTTCCGCCTTTTTTAGCATCGTCGGACTCGTTAATTCGATCCCGAGCGGCGGCCATTGTGCCCCGTCTGCAAATTCGGCATGCGTCCCCTTTCATTGAAATTCCGCCAGAGAGAGAGCGAGAGAGAGAGAGAGAGAGAGAGAGAGGACTCGCGGGTCCCGCGGACGCCGACAATGCGACTCGGTTCGACAGCTAGCACGAAACAAGACGTGGCATACAATACCACGAATTTGCAGCTCTCCTCGCGCGGCAATTAGCCCCTATTGAGGGTGCACGACAAGTTCGAGGGAGATAAATCGGAGCACCGCCTTTTCTTCCCTTCCGTCTCCGTTCTCCGTACCGTTTTCCATCGTCTACCTCTTTCTCCCTCCTCCTTTCTTTCAGTTCACCTTCTCTCTGTCCCTCCCTTCTTCTCTCTGTACAGAGATCCACACCGATGAAAAGCGAGGAGTCGCCCCACCTCCCTCCCCCCTCGTTTCACGTTCCCTGGTGTCACGGCCACGTGCACGCGATCGCCACAAGGCGAAATCGCACGCCCATCGTCTGTCGGATGAATTCCCATTAAGGCGCCCAGGAGACGGGCCCGCCTCTGAATGAACGGGGCCACGCTCTCCGCGCGCTCTCTGTCCCTCGAATGGGTCCTGCAAGCGACCAACAACCGCGGTGTATCACGATATCGCGCACGTTCAATAGATGGCCTTAATTCCCTTCGGTGCCCGTCCCCGGCTGACTTTTTGCCGAATTTATCGCCGGCCCCGGCAGCAAACCTCCGCAGCTGCGACCGCCACGCGATATCTTCGTGGCTTTCGCTCCGGTGAAACTGACTCTGTTGGTCGGATTAACGGGGGACAACAACGTCACCGTGACCGATCGCGATCGGATTGTCGACGCGACTGGGTTTGGTTATAGCCGTTGATGGAACAGTTGACGCGATCGAATTTCGATTATTGAGCGAACGGGTTCGAGTACTTATGCTGAGGTATTCTGAGCTTGATTTATGTTCTTTTTGGAATACCAACATGTTATGGGTCGTTGTATTAAAAATGGATGGGTCACACGTTTCGTCGCTAATAAATAATACAATTTACGATGCAAGATGCTACTACAACTTCTAATGTACTCGAACTAACAACGATGATATTCCATCTGCTTTAACCTCAACTCTGTTTCTCGCATATTTTTTGTCAATAGTCTGAACGAAAAGACACCATATGCCGAGGTCGACAATATATCGTTAAATAATTGCAGAATCACCGCAAGCTAATCGATTCAACATACGGCGGAGCCAGAATCGAACACCCTCGGGAGCGATCTGTCACCGTGAATCGCCATATCAATGGCTGTCGTTAGATATTTAACTTTGTTCAGCCAGTTATTGACGATTTCCAACGAATTCGCGTGCGAACGGTGTTTCCAGGGTGCAGGGGATCCCGCGCAAATTTATATAACGAAGATGTGCACAGGACAAACATAATGTGTTTTCATGACGGTGATTTATCATCGCTTCCGAAGAGAGACCGTGTTTGGACGTCGGTTAATAATTTGTACGGCCAACAATAAGGTGTGTCGAAGCACGTATGTCAAATACAGAGAGGGGGAAACATTTGATTTTTGAAAGAAACCGCATAGGATTACTTAGAAAAGACACACTGTTAGGAGAACAGTATGTACACATGTACGACACTCGGGTAATTTATGCCCCTGTGTTGTGCAAAGATGACATCCTAGCCTGTAAAGCGAACTACAGAGCTAGCGTCGCTTCTAAAACACACTTCAATAAAATTGATTTATTACATGAAGTGTCCGATATTTTAGTCATGAACAGAGTCGGAACATAAAATGGAGAACGGTACGAAGAGAACCCAAGAGACTAAAACTGTAGGTAAATGAGATACTAATGATATCCTTAGGGACAACTAAAGAGCCCAAGAGGATGAAGATGAGTTTTAACATCTGGAAACTGATGATCGCGAACGAAAATGGGTGGAATACGTAAAAATTACACGTGAACAGGAGAAATCGATGATTGAAAGTAAAAAAGAAGAAGGAGAATCATAAAAAAGAAAGGAATAAAAAAAAAATAGCGAGGGATGACTGATAATGAAGAAAAAGAAGACAAGAGGGGGAAGAACAAAAGGAGAAGTGTAGAAAACGAAGACGAGTGGAAGGAAGTCTGGGAACAGAGTGGAAGAAAGAAGAAGGAAAAAGAGGTGGAAGAAATACAAAAGGTGGCCCGATGTAGCTTCGTATAAAGAGAGGGAAGAATGGTGAAGAGCCCGAGAAATGTACCGACCGTGGTGCACGATGGGGCGCCTTGTTCACCCAGCGGGGAATCCCCTGAGCCCCTCCCAGACTTTACATCTATTTACAAACATTTTGGCGGACCGGAGATAGAGTGAAACGGAGAATGGTTAGAGAATGCGCGCGGTTGGGCAAAGTCGAGAATGTCGGGGCCTTATGAAAATCCATTTCGGGTGAAAAATGGCCTGGCCCGTAATCCATTAGGGGCACAAGGGCGGAAGGGAATCAGAGACAGGGCTGAAGAGAAAAAAAAGGGCAACCACAAAGCTGTACGCGAAATATCCACAAAATGGATCGCGACTCTTGTGCAAGAGTCGGGCTTGAACCGACAAAAATAAGCGATTTGAAAGGGACACTCTTGTGAACCCCGTAGGCGCGCGAATTTTTTAATCACTGCAATGGAACTAGTTCATTAGAGTTACGTAAAGGAAACTTAAAACTAGGAATGGGAATCTAACTTGAGAATTAATCGAACTTAAAATGATATATTGAATTAAGAATGTTTAATATGATAATTATATTTGTGATCGCTGCAAATTATATTGAAACTGTCCTGAGTTAAGTTAGTAAGTTTTACCGTGTCCGGTACTAGGAGCCACTTCAAAATCATATACCAAAGTTTAACATTCATTTAAGTTAACTATTATGATAATATTCATTATATTGTTCCCTTATTTGGAGTTCCAATATTGTTAAATGATAAATAATGCAGAATAAAAAGATTAAAACATTATTTCTTTTTATTTATTTAAGAAATACCTTAATCTATAATGTTGGGTTCGAAGCTCAAAGTCTGGAAATCGTTCAAATGTGGACTCACATTTATTAATATTCAATTCCTCGGTGTGTTAACACACCTGTAACATTTGTCACAATATTATAACCACTGAGTCGGTATTCATGATGGACTCTCTCACACATGAACCAGTGCGGCAGGTATTAAAAGCGCAAACTTTTCCAGTTCACGGCAGGCTGGACGTTACGAAAGGCGGATGAAAGGTAAAAAGCAAACTAGTTTCGTTCGATGATGGACTGGATGCGACAGGTATAATGTCCCCCCTAGTCCGGTCACCCTATCTCTGCTCCATCTCTCACCTCGATACCCGTTAATTATCGAGCTTCTATCACTTACACCTCGTTTACATGCACCGTATCTTATCTCGTCCTGCAGCCGGCGTGTTAATCCCCGCGCGGCCGCTAGTTAACCAGCGAGCAATTTCAATTCCGTATTTTCAATGAGCGTCGTCTGCATTGGAATTCGCGGAGCCCCGTTTCTCCAGACGAGATAAAAATTCCAAAACGAATCAAATGATTTCTTGAATTTTGATGTACAAGTAGATAGAATTCTTCTTGCATGAAGATTGTAAATATTGATATTTAATAGATAAATAAATTCTAAATGTTCCTTGAAAAATATAAAAATACCTTTTTATTCTCTCTATGAAACTGCGAATTATAGTTTTCGAATTTTCGAAGTTTTGGTTTCAAAGAAATCCAACTTTCTACGGATAATTCTTCACGAAGATGTTTAACTATCTGAGTTGCGTCTGTAATGAGTTACATAAAAAATTTGTACAGTTGCATGAATTGAACTGAAGTTAAGCATCTTTCCTTGTTTTCTTACTACTTATTTTCTATTGATTTGAATACATTAAATATTGATTCAATACATTGTAACACTTGACCAATCAATTGTAACATTACCTTAGTCTACATATTTAACCAAAGCATCTCAACTTTGTGTAACCTTTAAAGTAATTCTCAATTTTTCAAACGGCTTTAAACGAATCCACAAAGAATCTAAAAGTTTTCAGAGTAATATTATAGTAAAATTCGCATACATAAAAAGAGCTCTCTCGTACGCACATAAATACCTGACTGATTCATCTAGCTCAGCGATCTAGAATGGAGCCTATGCACAAAACAATCCCGACGTGACTTCCACCAACGCACGCGTTCGGAAATGTTCGTCGCAGGTGAGAGGGTCAAGGGAAGAAGTCAAGAATAAAGCATCAGAAAAAGCAGACGAAGAAGAAGAAGAAGAAGAAGAAACAGCAGCAAAAGACGGGCCACCTCCTGATCGGGAAAAGGGGTTGGGTCCGAGATGAACGAAGATGGTGAACGAGGACTGGGCTCCATCCCAGCATCCAGAGTTTGGGCCCCGCCCCCGCTGGTTTCTTCTCGAGTCCTCCTCCTCCTCCATCCCGTTTCAGCTTCACTTTCGCGGCCAGACCAACCTTTTATTCCATTCTTCTTCTTGTTTCAACGTGCTCGGTTCCCCCTCAACCCTTCCTCCTCGACTCTCCACCCTCTCCTTTTGATCTCCTTCTCGCCACCCCCACCACCACCATCATCCGGCGTTCATCACCTCCTTCACCTCCTCGCGCCTGACCACATTCGGGCCAAGACGAGCGCGAGCAGAGAGCTGTACACTCTGCTCTTGATATTCCATTCACCGAGGCCCTTCCCTCCCTACCCCGAAACGAACCGCCCAGGCGTCAGCTGATCTCCCAGGAAGTGACTTCCCCTTCGATGGAAACGGATCCCTCCGACACCTCCGCGGACACGTCCGCCTTTTATCGACTCCGCTGATCGCCGGGAATTCGAATTCTCAGACAGTGAGATGTCCACCGTCGGTCTTTTCTTCTTTCATTACAGGGGCCTTTTGAAAATGCCCCGCAGGGCCCAACTCCGTCTTACTTTCTACGCCCCGGTTCCTTACGCCGCCATTACTCCAACGATCTTCCTAATTCTCTACGATCTATTAAGGGGACCTTCGATCGATTTTCGAGGTGGACAATTGCGGACGAAAGAAACCAATATCAATTCGAACGATTGGTAATGCGTTAGAGGACAATGGCCCGGGCAGGGATCCCGAAGAGATGACACGGCAACAATGGGCCCCAGTGTTTTCGAGAAGAATCACGCGAGCTTGCTTGAGTGTTTATCGAGCTCTCTAGATGGTCCCAGCGAGCCTTGAAGAGCGACCCACGGGACCCGAACGACCTATCTCACGCTTCTTCATCTTCATTCGGCCTCTCTTCGACTCCTCTCTCCATTCCACAGTCATTCATTTGCTTCGCGCGCACGATTACCAGTACTTCAACGGCCGGCTGAACGAGCAAACACCATGGACGAGATAGAAGGTCGCGATCGATTCTTTTGTTCTCCGGTCTCGGCAAGCGCGATGAACACGGAGACGGTTTTGAATGTCTTTTGTGCGAGACGACGAATTTCGTGATCTTGAAACTTGCATTTCGTAATCCTGCGCAGGCTTGCGTTTACTGGATGTATTCGTGAAAAAGGCATTCTTTTTATTTTAAATAGAAGATTTACCGAATATTTAACACTGAAGAATTATGCTTGAAGTGACACTGCTGCATCTTTTGAGGAAAATTTAATTTTAATTTCGAATTCAGTTTAGGAAAGGATGGAGGATAAAGTAGAATTGTACGGAATTTGGCTGACCATTGACGCACTGAAACTCCTACTGAGAGCAATTAGAGATCTCTGTTCCTTCATTCGTTAGATTCTGAGATACGATTATTCCATTAGTAAAATTTAAGGGAAATCGTTTTTACTGCTTCTATTTACATCCCACTTACATAATATTTTACAGTCATATACATATATATATATATACAGTCGAAGTACATTCTATCATAATCTGAGGTCTTCTATTCTCGATTTTTTTTTTATTATATGAAACAAACAATAAGAACATTGAGAATACATTCTGGGACATCTTAATAGTTAAGTTCTAGCAAGATCGACATTAAATAAATCGTGAAGGAAAACATCGATTAAATCGACGTTTAAAAGTTTCTTGCGGTACGATGTCTCAGAGTGAAGAATTTTACGAATAAGTCACGACACATTATACGTCGCAACGCTGCTGTCGCAATTTTGCGGTCTGGCGCGAACGCCGCCCTGCGTCCGAATTAAATTTCGAACCAGGGAGACGGCACTTCCTGGAAGCCCTCGATTGGAATTTCGATCTCGACGTAGAATTTTTCGGTCGATCGTCGGGAGAGTCTATCGACGCGTCTCTGCACTTTGACAGTCCTCGGATTGGGTTACATTCTCGTTGCATACCAGTGAAGCGTCGCGCGATCGCGTAATCACGGGCGATTCGTGCGTGTTTGTTAGGTGGATCCAACTTAGTTTCACAAATAAATAATTCACAGCAAATTGGTAACGTCGCATGGTACTTCGATTCACTTTCATCAGCGTCGGGGTGTTTATGTAACGGTAACCGCGTTGCATAATCGTCGACAAGTCCGATATTCATGGATGTTATTTGATAAATTATTCGAAAGTTTATCGAGGGCCTAACCACTCTATTATATAAACAATTTTGTCCTCCAAGGAGTTCAAATAAATGAAGTTCTGCTGTATCATTTACTAATAACTTAATAACACCTATTCTGTTACTACAAATAGCGTAGAAAATATTATTAACACAAAAATAGTAACATTCTTCTTCCACTCTATCCTATACTGTCCTAAATCTCTCCCTATTCACGTTTCTCTCATACACCTCCCTTCAATTACAGCAAAACTGTCAACGTAATCATCTTCCTCAAACAAAACAATCTCCACTAAAATCCTACACACACACACAAACACCACTCTCCCGCAACCCACCCATCAACGAAACCAAAAAACTCTACCACTCACAAGAAACCTCGATAGACTTCCAAAGAAGCCAGGAAGAAGCGGTCCAAAGGGGGGGGGGGCGATAATTCTTCACGGACACAGAAAAAACGACGTAAAAAATGCGGATCAGATTTACAACAGATACCAGACATTAATTAGCATCGATCCGAAAACTAATTCGAAGATGGTGAAACACAAAGTGGAACGTCAGCCGAGAGGAGGGACGAAGGGAAGGGGCCAGAGGTCTATTCGTCGCAGAAGGGGCTAATTTTCAGCTCGCTATTTCTCGACCACGGCGGTTTTCCTAGAAGACGTCGATCGATCGATCGATCGATCGTTCTCTCGCCGATCGAGTGGGAGCCCTCGAAGAACCTGTCGTGGAAACGATCGCAGTCGGTCCCGTGTCCCGAGGAGCTCGGGTTACATCCTTATTACATACCTGCACGGTGGACACGAGATCACGGGTGGACGCAAGCCGAGGTGGTGGAAGAATATCGAAGTCGACGGGCCGCGAGGCCCTTTTGTCTGTAGGAACCGGATTACCGCGGCGGAAGGTGAAGGCGAGTGTAGTTAGCCCGAGGGTGAGGAGGAGGGATAGGGGGGGATTTGACGAGAAAAGGAGAGAACAGGGGCGTGTTGTTTTGGCCCCGGGGCACATCACACACCCGTCGTCGACAGAGACACAGAGGATCCACGAAGGCGACCACGGGTGATGAAGCCTCGTCCGCCGCGATCAACGCACGCCTCGTCGCTTCCAGTGCCTCGGCACTCAATCTCGGGGCAGCTTCCTCCTTCCTCGACGCCCGGCCCTTCTTTTCATTTATTTGGTTTTCATCGAGTCGCGTTATATGTACACTTTTGCCCGTCGTACAGTGCGAGTATACATATATGGTCATTCGGGACAGAGATCATTCTGAACTAATCAATTTTCGACGTTAGTACATTGATAGTTTTTTTGAAGAGAATACAAGGATGCATCAGTTGGGTTGTAAAAAATATACAGTTCCGTTAAAAAATTTGTTCAAATATGAAACATTGTTATATCAAACATTGTTAATGAAATATCAAACAAGTTCTCATTCGCTCTTTGCGATCTGTCGATTTCTAATTATAAGGAAAAGGTAGAATCTCGTTACGTTTACATAGCTCATAATTCACGATAAAAATACTGTTTAATATGAAAAACCTGGTGCCCTTATAATTTAATTATTTTTACCAGTCTTCCTTTTCCTGGTAATTTACTACCTTAGCTTTACAGATTAAAAAACATTTAAATAACGGGTGTTAAATTACGCGTCGTAATAGAAGCTCCTATTTAATACAGATATTAGTTTCCACGGAAACCTTTTCAATTACGTGAAGCATCCTCGAGGCAACTCGAACGTTCGGTCATTATTGACTCTGTTCGTTCGTCTTTTACTTCGCCCCTCGAATACGCCGCGTCCTCTTCAAACGACTTTCACCGTTGCCAGAGAGCGGTGAAATTATCGTCAAGTAGAATGGGACTCGCGGGAACAACTACTCGTGCTGTAAAGAGACGCGGAAGATGTCGAGGAAAGCAACGAAGTCGAAACAAGAGGACACAAGAAGACCATTAAAGACAGGGCATTCTTTTGCATTCTCGCGAGGAAAGCGGAGCTGGTATTGACAGAAGTAACGGCGACGAGTTAAAGGGTCAAAGGCGCGGAGAATCCTTAAACATGGTGGAATCCAAATGAAACAAGACGATCGAGGTCAGACATGAGAGAACGATTGAATGGAACTGGAAATTTTTATAACTAGCAATTATTTAAAAACTTAATGTTTAGTAGATAGACTCACTAATGTTTAGTAGATATATTCACTAATGTTTTTATCCTTTTATCGGGGGCAATATGTTTTCTAAGAATATTTTTATGAGATAATATTCTTATTCTTTTTGTAAATAATTTATTTTAATGATATAACTACTTTATTGACAATATTAATGATACTGCAACATTAGGCTATAAAGAAATAATACTAGATTCACTTAATGAGTGGTTCGATAATTATTAGATGTTGTTACATCGCTGTGCCTGTGAGTCCAGTGGCGTCCGACGGCGGGTTAATAAATTAGTAATGTAGTTTGAATTCGCAACGACTTCGTGCTATTTTCTTTCTTAAAAATGGCGGTATATTTTGGAGAACATGGTCGAATATTACAGAAAGAATTTGGAAAGAAATATTGAATATGTCGAATAATAGTAGATTACTACCAACCAACGTTCGTCAACCGTCACGAAAGTACTCGCCCCAACAGCGTCATCGCTTCCGTTCTTCCGCGAACCAGTTACATATGTACACGCGGCAAAACCCTCGCCTCCGCTCACACATTTTTCAAAAAGCAGAAGAAGTACACCGAGAGAAAACAATAAATAAATTCCGTCCGAACACGCCTGTTCGTTTCACCATCTTTCGGCGGCCCGGGAAGCCCACCGGAAAGACCGCGGAATAACTCACAAGTGGGTGAAAGGTGTAGGAAGCCCGATGTCCTTAACTTAAAAGCTCGTCGTTCTGGAGTCGGTCGACAAGAACGAGGGAGGGTTTCATGGAGGACAGAGAGAAAGGATTAGAGAAAGAAACGAAGAAACGGGTAGAGCAGCGCGACATAGGGGGGCGGGGGGAGAAGGAGAGAGAAAGAGAAAAAGAAAGGTCGGTCGGGCACATACGTATATACACGGCGAGGACGGATATCGTGTTCCAAATCGGGATCCGAGGGATCGGGTTATTAGGATCGAAATGAATGTAAATCCCCTTAACACGATCCCCGGCCAAAACACGGCTACCCGCGGCTCCAAAAGTGGCCAGATTAGATATACCGTGGCCGGGGCTCGCCACGATCCTGTAGGGATGTAGCCGGCCTGATCCTATCTCGGGGGGCCTCTCTCTTTCTCTCCCCGTTACGTCCAGAGAGGCCGGGGACCTACCCTGTGGACGGGCCCTTAAATCTCTCACGGGCCAGGAGGAATGCCCGGTGCGCGTTCGACCTAACGAGCTTTTAATCATCCCTTCGACGTTCACCGACACGTGACGACGGTGTCACGTGCCTTTAAATCAGAAAATTATATCACCTTCCCCCATCCCATCCACCCACGTTAAGCGACACCCTCTCTTCCAATCAGTGCGGTTGACTATCGGTCAGGTGAATGCTTATTCTTGTCGGGCGATCGACTTTTGTGTGATAGTGGGGAGACTTGGAACGAATATAATAACTGTTAGAAAACAAATGTCAATCGAAAAACAATCTTCCCTTTCCACCTTTACATACCAACTCCATCTGCCCTCCACTTCACAAGGGAAGAACCATAACTGTACCACTTCGATTTTATCGACTTTTTGTAGGATGATAAAATAGATGTTCACAAATTGTATTTATTTATAGTGTACAAGAGAAATGGTACGATTGCCATAAATTGAAAACTGCAGAGGAAATAATTGTACTTACGTGTTGTCCCTAAAAATACATGAAATTCATAATGGGACAAATCTGCATGTGAATGTAAATCGATATCGTACAAAAAAAATTCTTTCGTGAAATTTCATCGTGTAGAACGACTCGGAAAATCGATCGAATACGTGCGTTAATATTTCCTTTGAATCACGTCGTGTGATATTTATCATCGGCCGTTCAGAACGCAGAAATAACAGTGCAGGGTTGCAAATTACCCGACATGGCATTTATACGCGGCTGGCTATGCAGGGAAAATCAATGTTCCAGTGAAAGTAACAGTTTTACTTGTTGATATATCGACCGGCTGCACGTCGACTGGTCTGGGTTAGGTTAATTATGTGCTTCTCGAATAGCGACAAAAAACGCAGGCGTTTACATCGGTAATCCTAACAGGATAATCGTTCCACTATTCAGAATGATAAAATTCACCGAGCAATTACACGCGTGTAGACTGAAACGATTTAATTGAAGTATAAATACAAGCAGGTAGCCTGTACCGTCGTGTTCTCTTATCGAATCCACTAGCTCCATTACTCTTGACTAAACTTTTAATGTCTTCGTTTTTCGAATGTGCTACAGGATTTATTACTTTCCATGTGCATCTACATGAAATATTAAATACAAAATTGTTCATTATTTTATATTCGGAGGAGTTAAAGATAATTTGAAAGGATACTATAATACATTATAGGTACAGAGTATATGTTCTTTAGTAAAATACTGATCGTTTGTTTAACAAAAATTCGTCCAACTTTTGAGTGATATCGTGTATATTGGTGAGCAGATCTTTGTTTTACTGAACATTTTTCGATTAATTTAATGAATACTCTTCATTTTGTTCTACAAGTTCAGATACGCGATAAAAGCATAAAATCCACAGTTTAGTCATTAATTTAACGAAGTCTGCGTGTACAGAAATCTTCAGAATATTTTGAATTTGAGCTTGTATCGTCATCGCAAAAGAAAAAATGATAGGCTATCAATTAATATACCTAATAAAATTAATATTATCAGAAATTGGCTAGTGATAGAAAAGAAAAGTATTTAAAAAATTCTTTGACTTGATCTGCAATAGTTGTTTTCTGTGGCGAATCTTATTTCACTTATTAATTACACTATTAAAGTGCGTGCATGACAGAAGTTATGATACAAACGTGAAATTCGGCCACTTTCGAGCTACCAAAGAGAAAAGAGGCGACGGAAACGAAGGCCAGAAAAGAGAGTCGCGAACGACGGTGAGGATTACGAAATTTTATAGTGACGTTTCTCGTAAACGCCGCTGTAAATCTCGATTTATAAGGCGAATTCGTCGCGGACGCCATAAAAAGAGCGAGATGGAAGGGGACGCCGAAGACGTTCCTCTTCTTCTATCGCGCGCAAACTTATTTCAGTGGGAACACGTATGATTTGCGATTCAGGAAAATGTTTTCTGACCTATGAACACGAAACAATTCAGTATATGTGCACTGCTAGCAGATTCAATCATTTGATGAATATTCAGTCCCATTTCGGTTACCTTTCACCCAAATAATAGAGAGTAATTGTACAAAGCATACGTATTCAGGGGAATGTAATCGTGAAAGAAAGGTCAGCTATCTTAAAATACACCCCCGATGATGGATGACGCCACCAGAAACCGATTATTTTCTTGGGCCACGAGTAAGGAATTCCGCTACTCTAAATTCGACTTCTGGAAAAGCAAACTTTGGGAACCAAGCTGTAGAAATATTGCAGAACTGACCTCTGTTGTTGAGTCGACGGCGTTGAACGAAACGGTGAGCCAGACGGAGCTGACTTTGACCTTGCACGAAAGTGCTGCCATTGATCAAACCACGAGTTTAGAATGTGGCATCGCTCAGTGTCCGAATCTGGACACTGCTATTTATACAGACTCTCCTCCTACGGTTGTTCCATCATAACGAATAGTAAAATTCGTTGGATTTGATGAAAGATTTATCTTTACCGAAATATCACAATTGAACGTTGAATGGAACGAACAGTGGATAAACTCATCTCCGAAGCACTGTTTAGGTACTTAGAAGAATTTCTTTGACATAAAATCACGCAAAAATTTCTTGAAATACAAAATACGTAAGTAACTAACTGCACTACTGAAATAATGGCTGTTACGCCATTTATTCGTGCGAATAAGTGCTGCCTCCGGTAATTAAGACATCATTCTGTACGAACGATCGCTGTTCTCGTATCGGCACACAGGCAGGACTAATTGGCTGGCTTAATCGTTCGTATTAATTGGTCGTTAATTCCAGCATTTAACTCATTTACCTGAACGTGGTAAATTTTTGAAAGAAGAATTCAAATGAAAAATCTCTCAGAGAATTTTACACTCTCTTCATTAGGGTGGGTAATGTGCTTGATTTCCTCTACCAAAGAATTTATTATTGAAATAAATAAAATAAAAAAAGTATTCATAAAAATTTCGTAAAAATATTCGATATTGATCATGTATTTTTTTTTGGTATTTTTCCATTTTTGTTATCATGATTTTGATTGCGATAATGGTTACAGGACGAATATCAGTGATTCAAGTCGACGCTTCGCGCGACACAACGTTAAAAGACAGGAGACAACTAACACATGGAATATTTACTTCAAAAATACATTATCGAAAATATAAGCGGTGTTCGGTATACTTGCTATGTCCAGCGGTCAATTAGCGTTAATTAGCATGGCCTGGCCGCGGGACGGCTGATGGATTTAGTGGACGTGGGGTCCCCGCTACGGATATGACATTGGAACTAGCTATTCGCCCCGCTCCCCTTTCTCGCGTCGATCCTGGACACCGAGGTGGAAACCCGGCATGATTCACAGTCACTTGCCTTAGATGCTGCTCGCCACGAAGTAATTACAGGAACGACAAGATAAATAATCGTCCGCCTACGTAGCGGGTATTCCACAAGGCAACTATAAACCTCCGTGTGATTTGTTGGCCGCTGCCATCCCGGGAAACTCTTTTTCCATTTTTCCCTTTCAGAATATGAGCGACAGAAAAGTGGACACGTCGAGAGATGTGTCTGGTAAAAAATTAATCGTAGGATTGTATGGCGAATATTGTTTTGTTGTAGGAAAGAATGGGTTCGAAATGGATGAGGTTCACCCTTTAGTATCGAGGTGGAGATGTGCGTGAAGTTAGCCCCCTATTTTGTGAAAAATTAAAAAATTTCCCTCCTGTTTCCCTAACAACATATGTATGTACTATGAAACTCCAATTTCAACAGAATTTTTAAGAACTGTGAAGAATTTCATAATCACGTAACTATAAGTGACTCACGATAACGTCGATCGGCCTTTCCACCCATACATCTAACGTAACGAATTATCGATAATTATCTTCTATTTAGGTCAAAAACACAAAACCTCAGAGATTAATGTTCCCTTTTTTACGTCGAAAATAGCACCCGTGATCGATTATCGAGATCGTAGATAGAGTGGATCTTGATTGCGCACAGAAACGAACGAAGACAACGAGCGCCTCTAATCAGCCGTGTAATCTACCTTCTAAACAGTGGTAAGTACCGATCAAGCAGTCAGTCTACTTGATCGTTCGAGTAATCAGGTTCCCGTGTACACAAGTCGTCCCGCCGTGCCGGGAGTCTGTTCTCCGGCATTCACGACTCTAATTGTGCTTACTAACGAGCATTAGCCGAAAGTTTACATCGGAAGCCTTTACCGTGACGGCGCGGCGCAATTGATTTTAGATAAGGGCCGATTCAAATCAGCTCATTATTTTGAATTCCGTCACGTATCGGCTATCGGACGTATATACTCCTACGGTCTGATTAACTGTAGTTGTTTTCCATTTGCGGAGAAATAAGGGAGGACGTGCGTGTGTTGTAATGCGAAGAAATGAAATAAGATTCCTCCTAAAAGCTTCGACTCTTTATTGGTGGATTCTTAGAATTTTCTGGTTAACTGTAACTACAGACTGTTAATAATATTGAATATATTCATAGTATTTAGACAACTAAATCCGACATAAAATTTATCTAATCTTTTTTGCAATACTTTTTATATTTTACAAGTGAAAAGCGAATACACAGACGTTTTGGATAATAAGGGTTGTTTCTCCCTTAAAGTCTAAAACTAGCATCAACCAAGTACGCTAAAATTCTTAGAACAATCCCATAAACAATTGAGCAATGTTACAAAAAAATCAGCGTGTATCATTTCGTGAACCTCCCATGTAAGTTGTAGTAGTAATAACAACAAAACAATATCAAGTCCTCCCCGATATGGTATTATAAAGAGTTATAGCTCTTGCAAAACCTACTCAAGAAGAAACAAATGATTCTATAATAAGCCGACCAGTTGCAACACATTAGCCACGTCAAGTCTCTCTAACACGATATCTTTAAAAAAACACACACACACACACACACACAGACAGTCCTGTAAATACAGCCTAGCGATCCATATCGAGATCGCTGGCCACGAACTGACCCGCGCGGGACAATTCAGCCGTGAGGCGAGTCCGCGCGCCGGGGCCCCGTATTAGCCATAAATTCAATTACGATCGAGATTAAACCGCGAGAGACGGGACTTCAGTTGCGCACCCCTGGTCACCTGGTGCAACGGTCCTGGTGAAGGGGGGTGAGGGGAGGACGGTTTAAACCGTACGTTACACTGTAGTATCGGGCATTTCTTCTTGGAGTATAGTTCCCGATGTATTTTATGGCTCATTGTGATGTCGGCCATTATTCACGGTGCAGTTATAACGAAGGATTAAATTATAATGCGCGTTTTCCCCAGGTTAACGGTACGACTATTATTGTAACAATAAATATGCATTCGTAATTGCCGCTGGGTCCGTTCCGGCGTGAATGGAACACCGCATAAATATGTTAATCCTCGAGCATAAAATCCCATGCCGTGTAATTACGATGAATTCATTTATGTATCTCGGGGGGGGGGGCAGGAGTTCGCCGTGGACACGAGGCCCGTATCGGTAATTTCGCGGTAAAAATAAAGGAACGGAAACACGGGGGAGAAAACAACGACGCCCGAGGATCGTTTGACGTCCACACACAGGGGATCGAAAATTTACGAAAACGAAACGGGGCGTTCGCTCGCCCCGATGCCCGGAGATAGCGATGATGGAGGACTTTAATTATGTCGGACCGTGATCATGTTACTGACGGCCACTGGGGAGCCTATCATGAAGTATCTGTTGGACTTTTCTAGACCGTTCTCAATGGATCGTCGAACGATCCCGTGGCCCGTTGAGAAACTTCTCGGGCGATCTCGCTCGCCTCGTTGTTTCTCTTTCGATGCGTCGGGGCGGAAGAACGTTGAATGAAACCGTGGGCGATTTAAATTAATTAAGATGGCGTTAACTGACGTCAGTTACAGACACGTTTCGAGTCCGACGATGATTCTTCCACGGGCATTAGGATTGGTGAAACGATCGAATAACTGGAACGTAAATTCACATTTAATTACACGGGGCGTGATTTCCATTCGAAATTTATGGAGATTTCATGCTTATGGGGTCTGGGGGAGTTTCTGGAAACTCTTAGAAAGTCCTTTCCTTGAAATCTCGATAATAATTATCCACGTAATTCCAAATGTCACACAGTTATTTTAACACTGGATGAATAAGGACTGTTCCTTCATTTTATGAAAAACAAATTTTTGTACAATATATTAAAAAGATACACTGAGCGGGTTAAATATGTACATGTACCATTTTGCAACGAAAGAGGGTAATAATCTTCTAGGCTTGCTTGAAAATAAACTCAAATAAAAAATGACAAAATGTCAGAACTTTTCAGCAGACTCAAGGAAATTAATATCCAAAATAATATTTCACTAGCAATGAACAAAATATTTCGTTAATTAACCTTATACCACGTCTATTATGAGGAATATAAAATTAATTTATCAAACGAAATCAATGGCTTGCACCGGAAGAAAAGGGGTAAAACACGGCGGCCATCGTGGGTATCGATTGCTCACACGAATTTCGCGTAATGCCGACCGCACTCGAAACGTTGTAAGCCGATCGTTAAGTCCATTGTAAAGGGACTGCAACAGGGTGCAAAACCTGCAAGGGACCTCGAAGGTCGACTGAGGAAGGAATTCGAGGGGTCGAGTGGCCCACGGACATGGATTTGTATGTACGAGCTGCTTCTTCCTCTGTTCCTCCCTCGCTCCCCTCTTACGCTCCTTCTCTCTCTTTTTCTTTCTCTATCTCTGTCTCTGAAGTCATGAATAAAACTGAATAGCTGAACCGGTAACCTAAACCCAAAGCCACTCACCACCTGTTGCTTTTGTATTTGTACAGTACGAACGATGTTGCTCCGTTGAAAACGCGGCTGCGCTCGTGGCCCCCCGATAGCCATGCTTGTTCCCACTGTTCCTTACAACTCGTAAGTTTGGAGACACAGTGACTCGTCGATTTGTTCCAAACTTCTGAACAATAACTAATTGTGAGGATTACTATGGCTACCTTTCGATTCTCTGCTTGAAGGAGAAAAATATGAATCGATCCTGGGTACGGGTGGGGAATCACGTTTCCTGTTTCGGGATATCTGATCTTGTGTAGCCTGTTCTGTTTTGTGAGCTTGAATTGGAATTTGTGGTAAGTTAAGATGCTTGTATCAGTGGTAACTAAAAGCAATGGACGGATTGATATTGTACGAATGAAAATAATAATCTTGTATGGTATTATTATCGTTTAGATGCTTTTGTATATTTCTGTAATAAAATTAGGAAATTTCAGAAATAAGTATGTGTAAGTAAATATTGAAATTCTGTCCGCCTTCGAATTCTTTACTGGTAACATGATACAGACTATTTAATGTATGCATACTTAATGTATGCGATAAAATATGCAAACGTATTTTCATTTTAAAAACTGAGGTACCCTTTAGTGAGAAATGTTTCTACAGAAAATATATAGAGAAGAACGGAATAACATAAGATATTTGTTAATATGTTAAAATTGAATCTATTGAAATAAAAATAAGGTTGATTGGAAATAATTCTTATTAATCAGATTAAACTGTTTCTTATGATTTATGCTAGGGCACAAATCAAAGTATCTCTTTGATCGTGGCGTCTACAGTGGGCGTACGAATGTTTTTTAATTCAGCGGCAAAAGAATTTATTTCCATTCCTTTCTTATTGGAGCCACCGTCTGCGTATCCGAATGACGCAAGAACCGATTTGAAGCCTTTGTAATCGTGGGCGACTAAATTTAGAATGACGCGGGAAGGATTTTTTGGAAGTTACCACAAGCGACGCCAGGTTGTTACAGATCCATTGTATAAACTGCAAAAGAATTCACGAGAGAAGTTAGGCTTTGCTAGAAATTTCAAACCATAAAAATAAAAAACTCAGTCGTTAAAAATATAATTATTTTCAGTGCTGTACCAATTGTTAACAGAGAAATGAGGGTAACAATTTCTAAACATTATCAATTTTCCCCCAAGCAAATTAATGGTAGAGTAAAACTCCATTTAGAAAAATTCATCCCTCTTAAACGATAAATTTCAAGAGATCCTGCTAATAAATTAAAAGAGATGACTCGCGCCCCCTTTCGAGCGGTAAACCTCAAGCGAGATTCCGTACGGGGTTTATAATGTACAATTGATGACAGCGAGTTAACATCGTGATAATTCGTTGAATGAACCGTGAATACACGAAAGTATCTGGATCCCCGGGCGGAGACGGTGGTGGCGCTCACCTACAACCGGGATAACGACTCGATTATTGCTTTAAAGTTCGCGCCGGGGATAACTGCAGCAACGAGTTTATTGCTCGCCGGTACATACTTGTAAATATCGCTAACGACCGCCAGTACACGGCACTTCTGAATGTTAATCTTAATACCCCGTGACAAGATGCGTGGCTACCTGCTTGCTCGTACAAGTGTGAAGAATTGAATTAATGCCGCTCATGCAGTCCCCCTCGTGGAATTATAACGAACGGTCCCCACACCCCCTTCAACACGGTCTATCGACGTTGTAATAGGTCGGAATTAACGTTCCGGTGTAACGACATCGTTTCTGGTCTTTAATTCTTATTAAGGCTGGAACTACGAAACCAGGCATAACCACCGGTTTACAAACTCTTGTAAAAGTGATTGAAATGTTTATAACTGTGCATTTCGCGAGACTTTTCGCAACTTTTATTACTTTGAAATTTTTTCAAGGTTTTCGATGAACTTTCTTCACTTTGAGGCAGGATACGAAATTAAGTATGTATCACTTACCGTTTAAGAGTTACTCATGAGATCCGTAGATCATTATTAATGGACTCGAAATGTACTTTTAATGGAAACGTTAATTGACAGGATGAATAAACCTCTGTGTACCAGCTGAATGAACAATGAACCGTATACTGTAACCGGGCAGCTATATATTCCCTGTAAACTCGGCTATTTATCGATTTGTTTTAAGCGGTCTTAGCTGAGGTGCTAATTACATTGGCACGCCGAAGCCAATTAGAATATGTGGGAAGTTAGTGAGAGAATGTTTACCTGTCGAAATTCTTGGCATTCCTTTCGATATCGTAATTAAAAGAACTGTTTTTGTGAAACGCTTACATCAAATATGGTTAGATGACCATTTCAAAAAACTGTATTAAGTATTATAGAAATTGTAGTATAATACACATTTAGTTAAATTTCTCTTACGAAAAAAAGGAAACTAATCCTTTTAGACTTTTTATGATTAAATTAATGATAATGTATCTCTTTATAATATATTTAAGTACATAATATATTTTTGAATGATTGATAAAATAATGTGTAATGAATTTTGAGTGTTTGATCACTTTTCTTTCGTACCTCAAAAATCGGCAATTGAATCACTTCTGTTTTATACGTTGATGATTAATTTTAAAAAATTCTTATACCACTAGTTATCTTTAATACAGGGGAACAAAAATGTTATGTTAAATAATTCGAAGTTATGTATATATTTATAGACCAATTTGATCAGATATCAGTCAATTTTTATACGAGAAATAATCATATAGCAAGAAGCTGCAAATATCCCTTATTTATAACACGGGATATCAAATTTATATGAAAGAAAAACGGTATAATATAAGTAACCAGAAAGGGAAGAAAAAAACACGGCGTGCGATCATTTTTACAAAACGTTCGGTCAAAGAATTCCGAAACGGATCCCACCACGATCAGCTCCAGGCGTGCCTACCGAATCAGTCAATCGAAAACGTCCATTTAGATTCCACGAGTCCCACCTTTTTCGGTTCCTCCGAGAGCCACAACAAGTAACATTTTCACCAACCCGAAGTCTCCACATTATCTAAATGTTCGCCACGATAAGACACTTCTTTACACTCTGCCGCGTGTTTCAGGACCGAAAAAATTCCTCGTGTAGAATGCTACTCGCTAAATTCCCAGGTCAGCAGGTGTACACGGTGATTTCTTAAATATCCGTTAAAAATTCAAAGAATCGGTACAGAACCAAGATAAGAAAAAAAAATAACTTGCACCGACATTCTAAAACATGAAAACGGAAATTATTTCTGGCTCAACCCAATACAATACACGTATATTTTCAGATCTAATTACTATTAGGTGTACCAGTGAGTCATTCAGTGTAGTTCCAATATGGTGGCTATAACATTTTTAATTCAGAATATCATTCCAATACTCTGATTAGTCAAAATGTCGAACATTTAAAAAATAAGAAAAAACCTCGCGTTTCTTGTTACAATCGCCTCCGTTTGTACGTGTCGTGCAGACGTGTGGGTGTTCTATGACGTTGACTGGCGTGTTTTTCGCGATGTTATTGGCAGCCGATCGATCCCGGTCTTTACCGGTGCCGAATGGTAACCCGTTCGCCCACCACCCCCTCCCTCCCCCCCGCCCCTCGAGGTAGGAAGCACCGGTCGAGAGCAAGAGACACGACGGGGCAAAGAAGCAGGTTGCAACAAGGGAGAAGAAGCATTGGCCTGGCAAAGTGTTTAAGAGCGTTATCTTCCCGGCTATTAGTCTTTCTTGGTGTGTGGCCTCCGGTCTCACCGGTCTTCCCGGGCCCCGGAGAGCACGAGCTCGAGCAAGGGTTAAGTTTAAGTAGCCCCCTCCCCCCTCTTTCCCCACTCCACCTATCTTGGTTCACCATCTACACCCCGAGAGATTCATGGAGAGGATCAAGGAGGGCCCCGGGAGAGAGAATGGACGGGACGAGGCGCGAAGATCGACGTGAATTCCGTCGCGCCCCTCCTTCCCCATCCCCTGTGCCGGGCATGCCACTCTCTCTCTCTTCAGGGTTTGATGAAAATTCGCGGACCGCGGCGGGGCGCGATTCCCGCGGAATGCACACGGGCGAGAAATTATTGGCTTGGACGGACACGTGACGTTCAACGAATTGCTTGGATTTAAGGATTATTTGATTATTTTGCGATTCTGTTGCTGATTTTGTGGCGCGATACGGGACAGCTGTACGATATCATCGGTTTGCTGGGAGAGTGACAGATATCGAAAATCGTATGATTTTTGAGATATCTGTGGAAAATAATTGTAAACGTGAGCTATTTCTGTCTGGCGCCACTTTTGGATTATTGAGATTTGTAGTATTTAATGGTAATGATTATGCTTCGATTAGAAAATAAAATCTATCCTGTCATGGCCAAATATTGTTGGCGTGACATATGTCATACAAATTCCAATTCCGGCAGAAATATAAAAATTATTATTCCAGAAACAATCAAATGTCCTGCAATAACAAATTTAATCTCTATTCTGCAAGTACTATTTATTCACATCATCGACTGTCGCCTACTCTCTAATGTCTCAATCGTTTTACTCCCTTCCCCCTTCTGTAACTTCCTGGTAACAAATGAACAATCAAATTTCGCAAAGAATAGTGACGTAAACACGACAGAAACGTAAAAAAAATGGTGGTTCCTTTTCACCAAAACCAAAGATTAATACGTGTCCGTGTCCAGCGTCGCCACAGGACGTATTAAGATCCCGTGGAAAGGTCGGACAAATCAATGAGAGATCGATAGTGTCGTAGGCCGGAATGGGAGAATCCGAGGCGTTTAATAACCAAGGCGGTCCATGTTTGTTTGTTAATAATGGTGGTTTATTAATAGGGCCCATTGTCGAGGCGGGTGCCCATTCTCGTACTAGCTCGGTGTGGGCCTATTGTCGAAGGGAACGTGCGGTGCGCGTAATTCCTGCCAGATTGATGTCCGACCATTACCAGGATTTATCACGCCTGCCAGGCCTGACCATTGTAACGTACGTGTAAATAAAAAAATGACGGTCGTGTGGCCGGATCGACGACCGCGGGAGAAATTCGTCGTAGCTTCCAACCCCTCTCTCGTCATCATCGAACCCCCGTTTGCTTGAAAAATCGGTCGCAGCCACACTATTTAGCTCCGGTCTTGAGACACCTGTTGTCATTTATTTCTGACAATTTGCCCAAAACTAGTACACAACTGATGATCAGGTGGTATGTACTTTGAAATACGTGCGAATAAAATGTATAAACATTACCATTCTACATCCAAACAGAATTTTAGCGACCTTCAGTAGAAGGAAAGAGTTATTCGTGCAAAATACAAATACAATTGTAAAAGTAATATCTAACACACCGAGAAAAACTCCACGAAGATCAACCTATACAATATACTTAACAACATCCTTTTCTTCGGTCTATGTGGCACACACCTTCCCACGCGATTGGCTAATCAAACGGGCTCCCCGAGTAGATTATAAACCGTGGCTTGATTTACGCGAAACGCGGGGGACAGATTAATCCCAGTGGTTTACGATACGGGCACACTTAGCGGAGTCGTTTCATTGAGACGTGGATATTCGATTCGGTCTGCGCGAGCAACATTTTTAATGATTAATCAAGACGCGACTGTCGTGCCGTGTGTTAAACGGCCGGGCTGGCCAGAACGCGTTGTCGGGTCAACGACGATACAAAGGATGATGGCTTTAAACAGGATCAAGAGGAAAAGGATCGAAATGGTCGAGGGCTGTTATGCACATCATGATCGCGTTATGATCGTCATAAGATTTTACAACGGTCATAACGGGCCCCGGAGCTTTATTGTTCAGGACGGACTGTAGGACCTAACCTCTCTTCTCAACGGTTGCGTTCGTTCCTCGGGGTCTCTGGGTCTCTGTAAATTCAGCCTGGTTAGGCCGAGATCTGCTCACGGCCGTACGGATTCTCCCCGACAAACATTGCTAAGGACGAAGATAAATAAAAATGTTTATTTTCTTTCTTTGTCCCGTAACGATAGACTGACGGGAAACGAGAGCTTACTCGTGTACGAAGCATACAATTCAAGATCGACTGACTCCTCAAGGACACAACGGAAATATCTTCGGCGGCGAAGTGTAACAAATCGAAAGATTCCGTCAGCCGGCGTACGGAAGTGGTTGTTTCGTGGAGGCAGATTTATTGGGAAGTCGTCACGGGCTTCAGAAGGGTGTCCAAAGGTGGAGTGGACGCAATCAGATTCGCGATTCTTCACGGTACTGGGTGCCTCGTCGAGACGGAAAAGGGCCAACTACTGTGCGACCGGTCGTCGTTTAAAACGGTAAACAGAAGCAAGGGACCGTTCCCGTCGTCCGGAGGTCGCCCTAAATATTTGTGCAGACCGATTAGTCGCGCGTCCAAGTGAAACGGACGTGAAGGAGCAACAACGTTTCCTGTTTGTGGACGCGGGAGGAGGGGGAAGGGAAGAATCGGCGAAAAATGTATGCGAGAACAGGGAAGAACCACTGAAAAAGGCCCCGTGACTAGTCACGTCGGTCATGGCGCGCGATTTTTTCGTCGGGTAGTTTTTTGTTTAACCAGTGGCGAACACGGCTCCCACTGAAAAGGGATACCCGGCCATTGTTCGCGGTACGGCAAATAAGAGATAAATAAAAACATTATGGAAAATAGAACTCGGGAGGGACATTGTGCAGTGCACTCCTTTTGACAGATTGAGTCGTAAATTCTGATTCCTTCGGCCTCGTTATGGTTGTATTTATTTTGCAATGATGTTCCGCGTGTGATTAATTAGATTAGTTTCTCTTGCTAGCTTTTTTATTCGGCATATGTATGGCCTTAAAATCCTATATAAAATTACATTCTGCATTATATTACAATTGCACACATTATTGTACGTTCAAAATTCTCCAAAGAAGTACGAATATTGTCACAAAGAACAAATGAGCTTTAGTTACCATATTGACCATATTTCACTTCTTCTAACAGATAACAAGAAAATAACGAGGTATAATGGGGAACAGACTTTCAAAGGGGATCTGCATAGGCATTCCATCAGAGATTTCTTTTCTCACCCCCGCTGACTCTGACAACTGTGCCGCCTTTATTGCCGGCAATGCTGCCACTGTTTTCCGTAACAAATCGCCCCCCAACAGTCGCCCCGGTGTGATTTACGACCTATTTTTGGACGGGGGGCAAGCAACGGGGACAACGACCAAGTGAAAATTCAGTTGAAACGGGAGCTCGACGTGGCGCTCCTTTCTACCACGGAGTGGCGCGAATGCTGTTTTGGAAACGGGGGACCTCCGGGCGGACTACCGAAAACCTTGGGAGAGAAAGGGCACAAAAACGACCTTCGAGTATCGGTCAGCTGTCCACAACGTGCCATGTTTGCTACGGAGATTTAAAAGGAACTTTTGACAAGGAACATTTCTTCCGTCTAAAAACATTTCTTTTTTCCTAACCTTCATGAATTTTAAGGGGGAATGCTACTATAATACTAATTTTTCTCACTTAACCCCATAAACTTCTATATTCTATACTAGACCGTTGACTTATGTAAAATGTCCTACAAAAGCATATCCTAAAGTACCCATTAAAAATATATAGTATATAGGTACAGAAATCCATTACAATTATTTATTATTAATTATTGCTTCCTTGCATATGCAGAATGAAATACTTTGGTATGTATGCTTTTTGAGGACATTTTATACAAATTAGCAGTCTAGTACATAATATAGAAGTATGTGGGTGAAACGCAATTTTTATCAAGGTTAGAAAGATCGGAGACCGAGTTGCGCGCTAAAATACGCGATAAAAATACCGATAGCATGGCGAGAGGAGGGGAGGAGGAACGGCGACAATGAAAAAGGAAGAAGAATTCTGCGTGGCGAGGGAACGCGAAAGGGCTCGTGCTTCCGGCTGATCGCCTCGTTAGCATCGTCGTGTTTCCAGTTGGTGAACGATAACCGCTCGTTAACGGCGATTAAACGGCGAGCTAAACATCGTGGTGCCGCGAGACGAAACAATCTCGAAGGCACGTTGAGTCTCGATTAAAATAAACAAGGTGCTGCTAGCCGTCTCGCGCACCCTCCGCCGACTTCCTTTTTCCTCTTGCTTGCGTCACCCTCCCCGCGTGTGTTCGTTTCACACGACAAACCGGGGTCGATCTAATTTTTATTTTGACTACTTGCCACACTAATCCCGTGACCACTGGTGGGTCCCCCTCTGTAATCAATCGAAACAGAGTAAACCGGCGTTGAGCAGAGAAGAAATTTATGGAGGACTGAAAACCTTTCCGTTTTGCTATGAATGCTTCAAAGCGGACCCGAGTACGTCGCACTCATCGAGACATTACTGTATATATGATTGAACTTCGAAAAGATGAAGCTGTTTGAATGATCTTTCTGTATGAGAATAATTTGTCTCCAACTGAAAATATAGCAAAACATTATTTATAATAAACACATCGTTATTCCTTAATACGTTTGTTCTTTTTTATTGATTTCCTAATTTCCAAGCTTCTAACACTTGACCAATGAATTCCTACCTTTCAGGGAAAGACTTTCGAATGTTCAAACAAATTATTAATTCATTTATAATTATTAAACGCATACTTATTAAAAGGATTCCTAATTAATGTCAGACCATCAAATTTATACTAACTTCACCTCTAAATGCTATTTAACTCCTTCCCTATTTAATAGGGAATATGTTTCCTTACGATTTTGGGATAAATTCTTGTAGAATCGATTTTGAGGCTTCGATTTTTTAAGAGAATCAATTCTCACGATTCGATCCGACAATCGATTTGGGAATCGGTTCTTCGAAATGAATCGAGCACCCCAGAATAGACAACGGTGTCTTAAAATCTTTCAAACTCGCCAGAGGTCGTTAAAAAGCAAATTCCCCCGGATACATCGCGCGGTACGTAACGCGTCGCGTCGGCGCGCGTGTATTGCCTCAAAGGAACGTAAAATAGAAGGAAGGAGTAGTAGAGAAAGAGGAGAAGCGTGCTAGGTAGAATAGGAAGAGGATGAAAAAGGAGGAAAGACGAGGTGACCGAAAGAGAAAAGTGAAAGAACGAGTGAGATAGAGGAGGATAGTGGGAGAGAGAAAGAGAAAGAGAGAGAGTCCGGTTGTGTTGTACGCTGGCTTGGGTCGGGGGGTCTTAATAAGGTGGAAAGAGGCGCTTTCGTGCTGGCCGGGATGCACGAAGAGGAGACCGATAGAGGGATCCCCGAAGGGCGGCAGAGTTCACACCTCGCCTCGAAAAGGCGCCTTCGTGCCCTGTTCTTCCATTCCTCTTCCCATCTTCGTTCCTCTTCTGTCCCTCTTGCGTTCGTTCGTTCGTTCCCTTCGATCCCTCTCTTCCATCGTCCCATTCCCACCATTCGCTTCCTTCCCCGTATCGTCACCGTCCTCACTCTCTCTCACCCCCTCTCTGTCTTTCTCTTTCGCACGCACACACTCCACACTTCGCCGATTCCTTCGGTCCATCCTCCTGCGCGCCCCTCATCCACCTTCTTTCCGCCTCGTCCTCTCTTCATGTTTGCCCGCCTCGTTAACGCCTCGCGGCCAGACCGGACGTTGCACACGCAGCTATTTACCGGCCGCCTTTGGCCCTCTCGCTCTCGTCGAAGGTGAAGGTCTCCTCCGCGCCGTGGAGGAACCGGAGAGAATAGTTGGGAGACGGGGGGAGAGACCGCGATATGGAGACGAGATTATGTATTCCCTTGTGTCGCGGAAAATGTTTGGTAAATTGTTTGCACTTTGCTTAGGTTTCACGGCTGGTTGGCGGGAGTGGTCCGCCATCTTGGTATCCCGTCACTTGGTCGAAATTGGCGTTGATTGATATTAGGTGTACCAATAAGTGATCCGTTATTTCTTGTAATTGTGAGGCGATATTTTTTAATTTAGCAGGTCTTCTCGATTGTTCACTTTGTAAAAATGATTTAGAATGTTGGAAAATTATCCATCAAAAAGCAGCATTAATTCTAAACGTATTAAGAAAATTATTTGCTATAGACCCAAAACAAGACAATTTAATAATTCCTACGTAAGGAACGTTGCATCTTATTTAAGCAAAATTCTAGAATATTTCCATCAATAATTCTAGCTGTATACGATGATAATATTGAGGCAGTTTAACGGAATCTTTAACATTCCAAGATATTTGTCGTTCCATGAGACATTGACTATGCGAAACTTCTTCGGTACTGTTCTCAGAGAAGTCAAAGCATGAAGTCTGCTGTCAATTTTCCCTACTCGTTTTCTTTCAGAAATTACAAATTCTTCGGAGAGAATATATTCAATGAATAATAGGTAAATATTACCGCGCAGCTGGAGAAACTTCATGCTTTCTTAAACCTTCTACACAGATGCAAACTTCTCGATAAATTTAGCGTCAGGAAATAAAATTTTCAAAAATTCGGAGAATTAGAAGCATTCAAGAAACATAAGAATTAATTTATTGTCTGCACATGACTGTAAGTTAAATTTCAAGCAATTTTTTATGACGAATGCTTGAGTCTTTACTGTAATCGTCACAGGCTGATGAAAAATAAATCATCGATTACCAATCATGTTCAATATATCAAAGCATCCATTATGTCTTATTAAATTTAATATTTGCTTCCGAGATAATCAGAAACACAGTTCTGTCATTGATTTCCTGCAGACTACGTCATTTCTGAAGCAAACTAAAGAAAGGGTTGATCTAATAGATTGTACGCGAAGATCAAAATGTTATCCATTATAATTAATTTTGACTAAATAAAGTGTAATTTCTTTTACGTTATAAAAATAAAAATATTCTGCAATAGTCATTCTCCTCAACCTAATAACAGAATTCACTGAAAATTAATGTGTATCTTCTTAATATCCGCAAAGATTAATATTCACAACGTAATCGAAATTTTCATTATTGGAATTCTTATTTGAAAATTCGAGTATCTAAAAGTTCCCAATTCCAGCGGGCCGTATTAATACCTTCTCGAGCATTATCGGCGTTATAGATTAGGTGCCACTCAAATCGGTATCTACGGGTTGCCGTTATCCTCGAAGGATGATCGAGGAAGGTGACAGATCCCATCCGAAGCATGGAGCAACGACGAGCAATTACGACGCGTCATCGTCGCGATCGTGTAGTAAATTCCATTCCGAGGCTAATGCCTATGCGGTGCCTCGCGCGAGACAAGATACAACATCCCACAAGGCGCCCGGGAGTCAAATAAATAACGCTCTTTAAGGGAAGCATAAAGCCGCGCCGAAAGAATCCCGAATGGTCTCTTACTTCTGTTTACGTCATTTCCGTGGGACCTCGCCTATTATTACCTAGACCACGGACTGAGATCGTGTTACAGCGTTCTAACACCAGGGACTAATTACCCTTGATCGGTCACTTTATTCGAATTACGATCTACGTCCTTCCGTGTGGCGAAGACCATCTTATTCCCTAATCTTGGAACTCCACATCTACTTGGCAAATATTCTACCAAACTCTATAATTTTCTTCAACATTTATATCTTCTAATTCCTCCCATTTCTCAAGTTCCCAAAGTCATTCACAATACCAATCCACGATGGATCATTGTCACGCGTCGCGACGTACCATGGAAAAATCACTGCGGTTCCAGGGTACGCCGCGAGCGCACGCGCGCGTCCTCTAAGTTTCTAGGACCGCGAATTCTTGGCGCGCTTTCTAAAAACCGGCCGTTTTTTTTCGCGGTATAGGCGCGGTACATCGGGGCCGGGACGGCCTGGAATTCCACGATGCTGAAGCCGCCCGGGACCCGGTGGGGCGGTTTTTCCCCCGTTCTCCGAGGGGCCCCTTTATTCGTGTTTGTCCTAATTCGAAGCGAGTCATCGGAGCGCGGACGGCACTGGAATGTTCGGCGGCATGCAGTGCCACTCGTTCTACTCCGGTCCCTTCTCCCTTTCTGGCTCCGTTCGTCTCTTGCTCCCTCCAGCTGGACGGCCCCGCTCGGAACCCCGGTAATTAATTTAACTTCTTGCCCCGACGATGGCGGCTGCTAATGGTTTTCTTGTACCCTGCGCGAAACTCTCCGCGTCGTCTCGCCTTCGTCCTGCTTCGGCCACCGCGGCTACTGCGACAACATGAAATATTCTTCGCGGACTCCTCCGCGACGCGGTTGTTTTCGATTTTCAAGATTATTGGATACATTTGTTTTCTTCTACCTTCGTTCTTGGTACGTTTCGTGTAATGAATTCTAATTTCGTACACGGATATGATATTGGTGGTATTAATCCTCTAAAATAATGTTTATTGTTTAAAAAATTTTTTATTTGTTAACATTTCCCCTCTTTTATTAGGAAGTTAACTAAAAAAATACCTGATTAACTTATTTTCATAAGACAATAATACCTAGGAATATACATATATCATTAGAATCTTACAAGAATGCAAATAGAACCGTATCGCTCAGCAGAACTGTTATGACCCCGAAATTTCTTAAGTGTTTTGCCACAAAGATGTATCTTAAATTAAATTGTTCGTCGTTCACAGTATACTTAAAGTCATACAATATTGTACAGTATCACATACAATCCGCTAAGAAAGGCCTTTTCCATAGAAAATCAGACAATAGATCGTTGGCTAATTTCTTATCTTTCGTTCTTGCGGTTATCGGAAGCAAAACAGAATGGTGAAAGTTTCAAGGCAAACAAGATCAATATTTGGCTTCTTTCATTCGTGGAAAAACTGGAGAAACAGTTATTAAGACCTGTTGGAAAAGCGTTTAATAAATCTTCGGAGGTATCGATAGACGCGTCCGTTTGCTCGAAAGAATGTAAATTTAACAGATTCTAAGAGGGTCGCCGCGTAGGAATTTGATAACCAAGAACGATGGACTTCGAGAGTCATCTCGGAACAAATTGCCGCGCATTGTTATCGGGGATCTGGAGGAGTCCGATGATACCGGATAGAAGCATTCCTGGGTTAGGTATCACGTGGGAAATGTGTTTTTAATACATTTTACGAGGAAGCGCCGGATTATATCGACCTGTGTAACGGTGATCATGGTTATTAACGAACATTCTAATGTAATCATATAATTTACGACGGGATACAATTGCATAAATCATCAATATCGATAAACCGACCAATAAACACAGTACTCGTCACAAAATTAAACATAATTCTTGTAATTAAATTACGAAAACATTATGGACTGAGAACATTAATTTAAAGTTATAGGATTCTTTTAGAGGTTCAGATAATCGAAATTTCATAGTTGAAATATTGTACGACACTCTAACGTGATTTTAAGTTTTTGTGAAACAGGAAATATCATTTTAATTTTGAATTTATGGTGGGAATAATTTCTGGGGAATTATTAATACCTACTCTCGTTTCATTTTCAAGAACTCTAAAGGAAGTGGTGGAACAACGTTAATCGTGAATTATCGTGGAGGCAAGGTAGCGTAAAGTGAGAGAAATATCCCGCGATTTAATATCGTTTGTCTTCGATGAGTAATCGGTGTATCTTCAAAGACAAATAACGACGCAGCGACGTCAGCGTAGGCGTCACATTTCAGGATAGTGAACGCACAAGAAGGCACGGCTTGAATGTGACGAAAAACGCAAAAGGGTGTATATCAGAGAGGCTTAACACATTCTGTCATCGTCTGTCATTAGTCTTACGCAAAAAGGATTAACAGTAAGGAAAGTCAAATTCTAATTTTTTATTTCACTAAAATTTGCACAAGGCATATATTAAATGATTCTTACTTCAATATTCACTTTAATATTAACAATAAAACGATACTTACGACCAAATACAACAGGTACCTTTAACACCAGAAATAACCAACCCATCAAAATGATGGATTTCAGATTTCTTATTTTACAATTCCTGAAATTATGAAGGTCTATTGACCGGACTTCGCGATGGTTTTTAATTTATTATATACTTGACATTATACTACATTATGCTCCTCCTATATACCTCCATAAACATCCGTAGTCTAATTATAACCGTAATGCCGTGTCCAGAGATACGTACAAACGAGTATTCACCTCGTGCACGAATATCGAACGCGTCCAGTCAGTGCAATAATATTTCGCGAGAGAAGAACCATCGTCTCGTTCGCGGCGCGTCGAGCAAAGCACGAAAGTTGGAAGGTGGAGAAGAGGAGCGCGAAAAATCGAAGACGCCGTAAAGCGCTAATTAGAAAGGAGAGAACGAAACCGGAAAGAGATAGAAGGAGAAAACGTACATTTCCATCAAGGGCGCAGCCATTCACACAGCTTGCTACACCGATATCTTCTCCCCCTCTTTTTCACTGGTCCCTCTGTCCTCGCCTCCACTTTTCTGCCCCCTTTTGTACCATCATCCGTGTGGTGCGCGCCGATGGAATACCACTTCGGGATACTTCAAGCGGTCGATTAATTATATCGAACGACCGGTGTCCCGGAGAAAAAGGGATTTAATTACGAATTACCTACAATTACCGCGGCTAATCGGCGTGTCGACTGCAGAAACCAGGATACATACTCTGAACAACAAGCCCGGCCCGACACCGTCGAATTCCCATTGGCCCCATCCCCCCATCCGTTTTTTCGTTCCGCCTCCTACTTATCGTCACTCTCTTCCCGTCGAACATTAGTAATCCTTTTTAACTTGTTAATTATCTTGTTTGTAATCTGTCAATTACTCATCCGTACGTCCTATTATTTTTTATTTACCGCGTGATCGTTCTATTGCAGCGGAGGCATAGGGCAGAAGAACCTCCATTTTGTAAACAATTCCATTCAATTCCATTTCCAAAACTGTCACTTTTACGCGTTTACCTTCCCCTAGACTCTAGACCTTCAATTCTGTAACAAAGTGCCCTCGTAAAAGAAACGAATCCACAAAAAACCAATGGAAAAATGTTTATCCCAAATATAAACGTTTTGTCCTTGCCGGTAATTGACAAACAGACATCCGTTTATTCTGTTTCTTATATTGAAAATAATAAAAACAACAAGGACGTTATATTCAGCTGGCGATAAAATCGAACATGTCCGGTCCCCTCGATCTCGGTGTCATACAATGTTACAAACGATCCAAGCCGGTGGTTTATTGACGCGATCGTGGACGAGGGAGGGGGGAGAGGGGGGTGGATAGTATTTCGCGAACAGATTCGAGATAAGTAAGACGGTGAAGATTTAATGCCGTTAGTACCGGCCCCACGAAACGTAGGCACATATACCTATATATATACACACCAGGCCGAGCCATATCGGCGATTACATGGCGTGGAAGCCATTGTTGTATCCCTATGGAAATTAATTGAATGTATTTGAATAAGCGCGTTGTTCGCCGGTTGTTCTTACTTGCCCACCTACGCCGAACACGCGCCCCGCAGTAAACCGTGGCCGCGATCGAACTTCTACAGGACGATTCAAGCTGAACGCTGGTGGCTTATCCGAAACATTGTTTTCTCGTAATTAGACTGCGGATCCTTGATGTAGAAATCGATCTTCAAGGGGTCAGACCAGTCTAACGCTCCAAAAAGGAGCGTATTTTAGCGGACCACTTGTGCAAACCTTTATCAACCGAATCTTTTGTACTTTCTATATTTATTCATATATTAAATACACAAGAAATAAAATTAGAATATTATGAAATTTCGGACGAATACAGACCCTACAAAGTACAATTATAGAAGAAAACATGAGTTCATTTATTTTCAAGTGACATTAAAATGAAAAAAAAAAAAACAGATTTACTATTATAGTAAGAAATATTAGGGACCACGTAACATCTTCCAAAGTTATAAATAGCGATGTATTCATTTTGCATCGTTCAAGCATTAAAATTAGCACATGATGTTTCAAGGAATCGCTACAACTACAAACAAAAAACGCTATATTTTTGCTCTTTTACGTAAATGACGATTAATTCGTGAGATGTTTAACATATCTGTTAATACGTTGCGTGCAATTTTTCTTGACAAACAGACACGTTTAGCGGAACGGTCCCTCGGACAACGGATTCTACTCTCGGGCACGGTTATATAACGATCGTATAATGCAAATAATTCTGCGTGTACCTGTAGAGTCACGTGTAATACGCATATACCCGGGACAGCGCATTGGACCCCCATGCCGTAATGCATTGCAACAGATAGGACATTGTGTTACTGTAAGGGCCGTTGCTTCGGCGAGTAGAGCTGCCTTCTGTACAATGCACAATAGGCTTGTACCGTGAACTGTACAGTTATTTGTTTATTTATTAACCGCGCTTTCGCGTTCTCCACCGTGGAAAAATACACGATTTCAAATCGGGAGTATCAATTTCAGTGGTGTACATTCTATGAATTCATAAACCAAATTGAAAGAGGAAGTGATGTTTGATTTTTAACTTGTACAAAATACATTAACAAAACGACAAAATGTTATAAAATATGCAGTAGACATAACTACCCTCTCAGGGACCACAATCCAAATCTAACATGACAAATGAAAAACCTGGTAGACTATAGTTCAAAAAAATGAATTAATTAATACAAACGTCCACTGTAAATTCACCAGAAAGTGTCGTTGAACTCCGAGGCGAAAATTGCTCCAGTATCGGGCCCGATCGCATTATTTTAAGGCGGGGCCCGATGGACGTCATCGTGGCGATCATCGACGGGCAGGAAGTAATAAGAGGTGTCGTCATCGTATCCGCGACGTGTATACGCATATAAAGTTCGACAGCGCGATCGACCGCAATTTTCGGCGAGTGTCGAAAGGCGTAGAAACAAGACACCGACGACAGGCATAAATTGATCGGGAATGAAAATTTCGTCGAGGGTTTTCGCGGCGCACACTTCCCATAATTCCTCGGAAGATCAGCCGCCGATCGTTTCGGCCGTCGTATTAATAACACTCGCGAACGCACGGTGAGTTTGTCGTTCGCCAAAACTGCAGGTAATGGTAAGAAATGAAAAAACACGTCGATAATCGATGGCAGTTGCATCGATACATCGGTAGTATGTAATAAAATAAATCGATATGCTTTAAATTTGTTTAATATCGAAGGGTTTTCAATGAATTTCATCTGAATTTTCATTTTAGAGTTTAATTCATTCAATATATTTTCCTTCCATAGGTCCAATATTTATTGGGTAAACTACTGTTTAAATATTCTAAATATCTAAAAGTTACAAAAAATGATTGAGATTGCACAAAAATTTGAGTTTAAATAACAAATTGTAATTACTCTTCTCGCACGACGGGTATGCTCGTCATTACATAAAAAATTGCCATTTCTTCATGACGAGTATAATCCTCATTCACAGCTGAGAGGTTAAATAATCTCTGACTGATTTCAAACCTTTTTCAATTTATCCCTTTTTTTTTCGTTTTTCCCCGAAAGAACGTGGTCCACGAAAATTCCGCGGAATTTTGTTTCATAATCATCTACAGGGGTGGGGTGGGCGGAGTTTTATACCTAGTTATTACACGCGACCGTCAAGCTTCGATCATCGAGTGCAGTCGCGAGAACCTTCCCATTTTGAAATATTGTATTACCGTCCTTACCAAACGCTACACTTATGATCCCACCGTTTTACGGCGATCGAGCCGAGATAGTGTGCCCGAGCTAAATGATTTTTTGCGTTTAAACCGTATCGTTGCGGCGCGATCACCTCGACCGATAACCAAACAAGGATGAAGAGGCTTTTTATGATCCCCGTATAATAGCGTTATAAATATAAAATATCAATCGATGGACGACGGTTCGTTCGTTCGGTTTTCGCGCCACGGTCCCTGGAAAGCCGTCAAAATGGCGGAACGATCCCGAAGGGTGGGGGGATGGGGGACGTGGCGTGCGTGTAGAGCGAATTTGCAAAATTAACAAAGGCACGCCGCCCTCCCGCGGGCGATAATGGCAAGAAATTGATAAGTTATACCGAGGGGAAACTTGTACCGGGAAGAAACGACGACGGCCGAGGACGCCAACCGATCACCGGTGTGTGCAGTGCAAAAAGAGAAGTAGGAAGACGAGAAAGAGAGACAGAGAGGAGAAACAATAAGAAGGAATAAAAAAAGGCGAACAAGTGAGAGCACGAGAGGGCCAAAGGAAGACCAGCCAGTGACGATCCTTTCCCACGTCGGTCATCGCCGACCTCAAACTGGTCATCGGATCCCCGGTCGCAACGGGAGGAAGGAAGTGGTCGGGAAGATCATTTTACAGCGAAGACCGTCCCATATTTTGCAAAACTTTCTTCTCCGCGCGAGCGTGGCCTACCCCATTCACGACAACGACCTCGTGTTCGCAGGATGCCTCTCGATCAGCGGATACGAGGAACGCGTGGAACGTCGTTCCACGACGCGTTTGACAAATCGTTAGGTATCTTTGTCTTTCTCTGTCTTTCTCTGGGGCGCGCGAGTCGCATGGAAATGCTCGGAGCGCCGCGGTTAATGTTTCGATGATGTTTCAAAATACCACCGCAACCGGTAGATCTGCGGCACACACACCAGTATTTAAATTGATTTCGAAACCTGCACACCTTCTTCTACCCTTTCCTGTGACCCCTAACGTCCGTGTTATTCGCCGAGTGATTTTATGTACTTTATGAGTTGAACGGTTCCAGACGTTGCGAAACGGAAAAATGTTATTTGGCAATGATTCGATAAAAGTAATGTACTAAAACTGATTGAAAATAATTTGTACATGTACAGATTCCGTAACTTTGACCATATCGTAACCAAATAATGAGTTACTGTTTCATCGATCATGAACTCTGATCCCCTAATTTTGCCTGGTAGTGTACATAGGAAAAACAGTGTTAGGTTCCAAAAAGTAACAAAATTATAGTGTTATACCTAATTCTTTAACTGTGTTATTTGGGGTGTCCCTAATCCCTTAATCGTGTTATGGAAATCCCACGTTGCATGGGAGTTTTAAAGGGTGTTTTACCGCGAGAGGCAAGGTCAGAGTACTCTCCCCGAGCGTGTCGACCATTTTTACGATTCAAGGTCCGCGCGTAATCGCGATGAAGTCGTCCCCCGGCGTCACGTACCACCGGCTGGGGTTCGACGTTAAACGAAATATCGACGAAGGGGTTTCGACGCGTGGAAGCGGATCCGCCATAGGAACGAGGAGGCTGCTCCATGACGTTCTTTTGACCCGTTTGACCCCATACACACTTCTCACGATGCATTATGGCGGCCGCGCTCGAGGCCCTCCGGCCCTTCCTTCATCCTTTCCCCGTTGAAACACCACGGTGGTGGACCAACCAGATTACGTCCCTCTCTTTCTCTCTCTACATTTCACTTGCTCTCTGCCCTCGCTCCGTCCCTTTTCCATCCGTTTCTTCCTCCTTCGTGGTCTCTTTGTCCCTCTCTTGTTCTCACCGTATTATCCCACATATAATCGAACATGCTGCGAGCAGACAGACAGAGAGAGAGAGAGAGAGAGAGAGAGAGAGAGAGAGAGAGAAATGAAGAAAAAGATGGACAGAAAGAGAGAAATCGGTGGGGAGGAAAGAAAGGCAAGGATACCGAAGGCTTTCGCTTCGTGCTCCTCTGGTGTCTATACGCATCCTGGTCTGCGGTTTGTACTTTAAGCGCCGTGCACATCGAGATAGGCATACCTTGCACCTCCGGATCGACAAGACGATGAATAACGATCAGGATTCCCGCTGGTAACTTCCCTTATGGTATTACGAATTTGTTACTTGGAGAACATAGCTTGCGTTTTCCCTTGACGTGGGATATTGTATTCGTGTGGGGACATTGTTTGCTGCTGGGTTGGATAGTTTACCGTGACACTTTCGAAATTATTGGTCTCCGTGAGCTATTAGTTATTGAATAAGTGTCAAAGTTATGTACCTCCAGGGATATTTGTGCTTGTTAGGGGTAAAGATTAATTATAGGAAATATGGGTATATGTTTAAATGGGAGTCGAGATACACTCCTGTTCATAAGTATCAGGATACTTGTCGAGTATGAGATAGACCTAATGAGGCATTACGAAATTGTTGAAGATTGTGATGAACAACAATTAAGCTAATGTAAAGTAATAAAAGTGGACCAAAAGATATCACTTTTATTTAGATCAGATATTGTAATAAAAATTTCCAGAAGTCCTAAACAACGTAGAATTCGCATCACTCTCAAAAGCCACCTCAATCAAAAACCAGTAAAAATAAGGAAATCTTATTCCTATATAAATTACAAACTAACTAACTATAAAAATTCTCATACATCAAATTGCGTCGCAGAACAAATTCATTATCTAGATTTCTAGATAAAGAGTTTCGAATAATTAATAAAAGATAAGAAAGTTCTTCGTTACTTTTAATCGTTCAAACCTGGAAATTCCAATTTTAAGAATAAAATGCTACTTCTTGAACGAGTCTACATTCGGCGACCAATCTGTTCAATCTCATCAACTGTCTATAGCTCAGGATGATGCCCTTAGATACTGCAGCTTTGCAAAATTATGCCCAACTTCTATTGAAAAGCTAAGCAACATCGAATCACCAGCAAACACCCTCAACGATAGAAAGTCACATAAGTATCAACTCCTAAATCCTTATCGTCAAATTATCATCAAGAATCTCGTTATCGAGCCGGATAATCCAACGTTCCACGAATTCCACGAATTCCGTGGGACACACACCGACCGGGTGTCGATGAGGTCCAAGATCGGCTCGGTAGACAGCGGCGTGAAATCATTTCCCCGACGTGGGAAAGAGAGATCGGTTAGCCGTACGAGAGGGTTGGCGGCGAAGAAGGAACCGAGAAGTAGAAGGCAGCCGATTTGTCGCTGTAAACGCATGAACGATCGCATCGGGGTTAACGGAGGTAATCCCGACGTCCGGCCGTGCTGGAAACAAATGCCCGTAGATTTACGAGGTTATGGCCGCCGAAGATAACGGCGCGGGGCACGGTGGCGAATGCGCGAGGAGGGCATTTTATGGCGAACGCTAATCCCGCGTGCGCATTAGTAAAACACGGACGGCCGGCAATCTGTTAACCGTCGAACATCGCCGTGGCAGACCGTAGTTTTCAGGTTCCACCGTGATGTTTATCGGGTATCGAACTTTTCACCCGTGGACCGGTTCGCCAGATCGATCACCGCGGTCAAAGAGAAATCGCGGAGCAACAGCGCGCGCAGCCGTGATCCGCGGGGGCCATGTCCGGTGAATTCGTCACACGTGAAGCTTTTCCTCGTATGTATACCGGCTGCCATACGTCGCGGATTAATGATCCTCCGACGGTAATCGAGGAGTTTCTTAAGTGGGTTTTTCAGTGGTTGTAAATCAGCGATGGTCGTGAGCTTGGATCGGTCCTCGGTAATTGAAATAACTTTGGTTTAGAATATTCTCGCGGTGTGCGTATGATATATGCTGCGACGTATAAATTCGTATTTAATGGATATTATTTATATAGTTCTGTAGTGCATGGTGCATATCTATTTATGTATATATATTATGAATAGAAATTAATAATTAATGTTCTGGGGTTGGTAAGTTTATATTAACTGGTAATTTATTTAAATTACTATATTATAGTAAGTAAGCTGTGTCCTTGTGGAATTGTTTTCTCAACGTTTCACCAGCATTGCAGCTCTTCATCAAGAGGTCGAAGACACACTGATACTTGTCTTTGACCCCCATTCCGTCACGAATAAAACAAAAAATAATAAAAACGATTTAACGAAGATACCGCGAAACGTTGGAAAAGGTCGTCTCCGCAGTAACGCATAAAAGAGCATCGCAACTATTGTTGTACAAAGACCATGATTAACGTCCTCTTACCATAAGCAACGAGCCAGCAACGTTCACCGTCAAACATCGACTTTATTGACCGTTTGTCGTTCGACCATTCCGCCGTGGTTAGTACTTATTCGACAACGATTTATTAATTACACTTAAGATAGTGTCCTCGATCCGGCGAGTTCGCAACAGCCGGTAAATCACGTTTTGCGCAATTGGAAAAACGACGTTCACGAGAAAAATAAGCGTGCATCGTGTCGCCGGAACGACCGAGTCGAATTTATGAAAGAGAAATTTATGAGGCGCATTTAATACACACGATTGCACGTACACCGACTGTATTTATTTTCCGGTGTCCGATCGATCGAATAGGTGTATATACCGACGCTCTGTCCACTGGACAATCGCGTAACGATTTATCAGCGTGGCGTAACGCCATCGGCAACAGTACCGCGAGATTTCGCGCGTTCTCGCGAGAGTCCCCACGATAACAGAGAGCCTTCCCACCCTCCTGTCCCGCGATCGTCGTAATCTTGATGATGTAATTTGTAACTGTGATTGCACCGTTTAATAATAGGTCCTTGACTGTTGATCGTTGGATCCACTAAACCTACTAAATATCAGAGTCGGGCACAATTTTATTCGAATAATACACAGTGAAAAGCAGGAGTACCTAAGGGCGTAATCCTGGACTTTTTAGAGTAAACGATATGAAATGAATAATTGTTTGCCAAATGTCGACTTACTGAAGAAATATTCTTTTGTTACAAAAATTGGACTTTTCACGTTTAAACGATTCCAAAGGACGAAGTACTTTCTCTGTTAAATAGCAGCCGGTAGGTGAGATGTTTTAACATACCGAAATACCGATCGTTGCTACTTTGTTCCCACCCTGTTCACGATCACTCGAAAACTCTCTAACGAATGCAATCAGTGTCGATGACAACGCGGGCTTCGGATTCCGCGACGTTCACCTTGACTTTGCGCGTATCGTTTCTCGATCCTTCGACGGGGGAACGATAAACGTTGTCGACGAGACTACAGCAGATCCTCGCGGGGTCAGAAACGTATCACGTGGCGCCACGTGCGCTTATCGGGTTACTCCGGTTGGTCATTGCACGTCATCAGACACCCGTGTTGTAAGTCACTGCCACGACCGGCTGCAACCACGATTTGCCCCCGTCTGCTGTGCCTTATCTGGTCGCGATCGTCTCGATTATCGAGTCGCAACGATTGCAACTGCTAAAGCACGCTGTGACGAGAGGTGAAGACCATTCGATGGAAATGAGCTGGATTTTTCAGGCAGCGTTCACAGTATTCTTCGCAGAGAAACTTTCTGGGAGCAATAGGTCGAAAGCTTCTGATGAGATTTTGTTTTAACCCTCCTACAGCGAATGCAGGGTCCTTTGGACCCATCTGTAGCTATTGTCGTATTCTTTGTAGTTATATGTAACTGTAACTTATAGACTTGAAAATATACATACAATTTTATGTACAGTTTCTTCTTGAAACCTGTGTAGAATAGAAATTTGACCCCCACAATAAAATGTTATTTAACCCCTGCAATATTTTCAATACAAGTTACTCATTTTATTTGCATATAATATTTCATTCTACCACTTTAACGTGTTAATTATCTTAATGGATAAATGTCACACTAGAATATCAAGTCTTACTCCACGAAGAGCGCCACCACGAAAAACCAACAGTGAAAAATATCATCGAGAACCCCGCACACCTGAGACTACACGTCGAGTAACGTCCACAGTTCGAAGGTAAATCTTAATTACCACGGCTCCTGGCAGACAATTAATTCGTTACAGCACGACCGATCGATATAATTGATAGATGACCGGGCGTATATCGAATATCAAATCGATCGTTCGCGCGATCATCGTTTCATTTATCACACGGACGGATCCACGGGTGAACTTTCTCACGATAAAAAACGATCGGCGTTAGAGGTTCGCCGGGGCGGAGAGGATCGATTTCGACGACAGGCACCGATCGATATCGAGAAATCGGAGGATTATCGGTACAAGGAGGATCATCGTCGGCCGCCGGGAGAGAAAGGGAGAGAGAGGTAGAGAGAGAAGGGCCTGGAGGAAAGAGAGGGACGGTCATTAGGTTTATTTGCCGTAATTGGGGGAGCTTTAACGCGCCAAACCAAACACCGGTTATGGCCGCCATAAACCTACCCACAATCACTTAGAGCTGGCGCGCGGGTACGCGCTTTTTCCCCTATTTATTCCGCGCGACCTGTGCTCTCTGCCCCTTCCCTCCCCGATTATACGAGGACAAGCACGACGAAAAGGACGAAAAGGCTAAAACCGGACAGAGCTGCCGGCAATTTGCTACCACCGTCTGCTTCTGGTCACCCATTGTTTCTTGCGCGGTGTTCTTGCAGACCCGACCGTCGCTGAAACTCGGTTTTTCAACAAATCCTGTCGAGACGAAACGTTTCTTCGGCTAGCTAGCAACTTAACTGTACTGACTAATTGGAGGTAATATTCTCTTGTGTGAATCGTAAGTCATTCAGCAAAATATGTTAAACATGCTCCTTTCGTATGTCCATCTTTAAAATTTTTGCAAAGATTTTAAAACAAAGCCAGTCTTCAAACTTTTTGGTTAAAGTGTACGGTTAAATACTAGCTATCAAAGACCATGTGCTTTCAAGATTCGAACCAAAATTAGATGCATTTCGTAATCTCTGACAATTATCGACAAAAACCGAGCGAACTTTTCAACCAACCCAACAGAATTCACAAAAGAAACATGAAAATTCTATTAAAATCGAACGCCAACGCTCCTTGCAATAACTAAATGACACTATTTAATTTTCAGAAAAATCCCAAAAATAATATTTCAGAAGACCCATCAAGAAAACTTGACTGCAATTCAGCTACTTCTGAAGTATCCTCCAGAATCTTCTCACAAGAACATTGATTTATTCCCAACTATATCAAGGAAACGCCCCTAAGTTCATAAAAGTTGTTCGTACCCATTAAATTTCAAACACCTAACGGTTCCAAGTGCGTAAATCAACGCGAAATACTGTTCGAAATGAATCTGGTTACCGATGTGCCCACAAAGAATGTTTTTTTACCAGACTCGAAACTTGCAAGAACGTTGCGTTATTCATTGCAGTTAAATTTGTCGGTGAGCCCGGCTAATTGGTCAGCGGTACCGTCGCTTTACGGTCGCGAGGAAGAAGCCTATTCTCTCTCGTCCGACGCGAGATTCATGCTCGCAAAACACGGCGTTAACGAGCGCGGCCCGGCGCAAGTCGCCGACGGATCCCTCTACTCCCGCTTTTTGGTGACATCGACGCATGGAGAAGCGAGCTCTCTAGGGCCAGTTCGCGCCATCGCGAGAAAACACGCCACGACGACTTACAGTGGGCCAGATCGAAGAATTAGCTGTTCACAACTGTTAGACGTCAGCTTTTAATATTATTAAGTAAAAAATATAATCAAGGTGACCTTATGTTTTAAGAGAAAAAAATTTTTTTTTAACTTTTATATTGGAATTTGTAGAACAGAAAGTGCTGATTAATCTTTGTTGGAAACATTTTCTTGTCAGAGCATCGAAAATGCCTGAAAAATCGTGATGACATGTAAATTATGAATTATAATTGAAAACTAGTGACAGTTATAACATTTTAAACATAGTTGCCATTTCATTTCAAAATCATATCATTCTTACTGGAAAACCCTTTATAAACAAAAGGAGGCGATAACCATTTAGGTTAGTAACCACAATATCTGGTCTTAGCATGCGAACGTTTTCGTTAATTTTACTGACTTGTCCCGCTGGAGGGATCACAGTGTTGTTCGTATACTTCTACAGTACCTACTGATCGTTCGCGAAAACGATAATCGAAGCGATCGTCCTTTCCGCGAACGTTCACGATTTCCTTTCTTGCGACGACCTTTATTCCTCGTGGAAACGACAAATCTTGAGATAATATTTGAACGAGTGAAACCCAACGCAGCGGGACGATAGATTCGGCGCCGGTTCAACGTTCATCCGTAGATCCCCGTGTGTATCGATAAAAGGAGGGCCCCGTTGGGTTTTTTTTGGCGAAACGCGAGTAAACACGCGTGTAAGGGAAAGCCGCCACCGATCCCTTCCCCACCCGGGGATGGTTTACGAGCGGAAACCAGCGGCGCCGCGCAGCCCTTTTGTTCGTCGCGCGTCTCACGTAACGTGGGACTTACAAATTGGAATACAACGGGCCCGGAGTTAGGAGAATCGTTTCACGCTTCGCGGAGGCGCCAAGTGGAAGGCAAACATCGATAAAAACTGCATGAATAAAGCACTGATGGACGCTCTATGGACAGGGAAATAAACATTCAAGGTGTACACTGAACGACTATAGACTGGTACAGGTGGCGAAAACAGACGATCACTGTTTTCCAGTCTTTCATTCCCGTGGCTGCCTCCTAATCTCGTCAATTTGTCGTTGAAAAGCATCGCGGAAGCGTTTTGCATGGTAAATAGGGGATGACGAGTAGAAGAAACGAATCGCGAGTGATATGTATCTCGTGATCATAGTTATTGGCAAATACCTTATAGAAGAGAATTTTTAAATAAATTTAGCTTTTTTTTTTACCTTGACCCTGCTGTTTTTCTTATTCATTCTTCAGGTTCGTATCACTTTGAATGAAATTAATGTCAAAATTTGAAATGATTTGTTCTTAAGACATGGAAGATACATAAAAAGGAGGTGTGAAATTTAGACACGTCGGATACTGAAAACGTATTTTTAAAAATATGAATCGAATCATTTTAACGGAGCACGAATGGATCATTAATCGTCACAAGAGTTTCACATAAGATCCTACGTTGTGTATTCGGGTTTCAAGTATCGATCCCGTACACACGCGAAACGTATTCAGAAACGATCGAGGCCTCTTATCGGGCGGGATAGCATTTCGCGTGAATCACCTGCGGACGTTTAACGACATGCAGCGGCTAATTTGTCATACGGTCGGGGAGCCACGGTGACACGCCGCTGAAGTAATAACACGCGTTGTTGCAGTTAACGCGGCCGTCAAGGCTGTACTTTAAACGAGAAACGCAATCAATCTCCTTAGAATCGGGGATCCCCCGTCCGATCAACGGCCGCGTTCTAACATTCTAATTCATCCGAAACGTTCTCGTAAAGCATCGTTAAAGCCACTGTAAATCATCCATCCGGGTACGAATATTCAAGAACCGGTAAAAATTCTTTCGGCGTTACGATAACAATCTCTCGGGATCTATTTAAAAGCGTCGACATCGGCTATCTCTAAACGCCGTGTTCCCAAAGATGTTATCAATCGTGGCGCCAATAAATGGCGAAAGAAATACGATCAACAGGACGTTACACGATTAAATAGAACTTATGACTACATAGATAGTCTTAATCATCGAGGATTATGGAGTTATAACTTAAGCAGCGATTTAACGGATTGGCGAACTTTGCCAGATAGCCACGATATTCGACTTTGTTGTTACATTCCCGTAATGATCGAACGATACTAGGTATCCCAACGTTTATTAGCACAACGAAGAATCCGATCGAACGACACGAAACGTTCGGATCTCTATTCCCGCCGATATGTACACACAAACATTCTCGGTTCTGGGAATTATTGCTCGCGCGTGAATCACCGTACTATTATCGGAATCAGATGTAAAGGTCACTGACTGCACTCTTTCTAGAATTCTCTAGATCTCTCATTCCGACACCTACGTGAGCCCCGTTTCTAGAAACGATACGTCCTGATACGGCGGGTACGATCGTCATTCCGCGGGCCGAGCCCGCTCCAAAATCCCGTGGATCAATCCGTTCGACGATACAGCGACGGGGCTCTCGATGATGAAATATCGTGTCACCCCTCGGATGATTCATCAACGGGCTCCTTCAAGGTCGACTATCTTTATCGCAGGTTGACACACGATATTATCTACAACCACGTTACGAAAAACACCCTCTCGACTAATGACGAATCCTCGAGAGAACTCGTTATCGTCGGTCCAAATACGTAGATTCAAACCGTAAAACTGTATACCCTGGCTTTTGCACAAATTTCTCGTGTATATCGCAAGATTACACCAAGTATCCCGTTCCAGGCACGTTATCTTAGTATTACAAGGGGACAAGCACAATTCCAAAAGAGTAGCACAAAGAAAAAGGTAATATGGACGTTTCGTTTACCTGTGTCATAAGGCGATCCGCTCCGGTACCTTCCTCATCCTTGAAGATGATGTCTGTGTTGTAGTTGGGCACGAGATCACGGAACCGCGAGTCGTGCCTGGACACGCGGCCCTCGCTGAGCCCGCTAGCCGGCAGCGTGTTCTCGCTGACGTTCGGCACATGCTGCTTGAACACCAGGGGCGTGAGTTTCCGCAAGATCGGTCGTCGTCCGCCGCCCCTGCCAGGCCCGCAAGCGAGAACCAGGCCGCCGTTGTCCAGGACCGGTAACCAGAGACCGAGTATCAGCAGCAGAACCTGAAGTAGCGAGGGTGTCGTGCCGCGCCTCCTTAGGACGCAATGATGGCTCGCCGGAAGGCCGCGACGACGATGATGGTGCACCATAATCACGTGGCTATGCCTCGACGGACGACCCTGGGGTACCACCACCGCCGCCACCACCACCGCCGCCGGCGATCCTTCTCCTCCTCCTCCGCGGTTGACAGAGGAACGACGATGACCTAGACGACGACAACAACGACGACGACGACGACTTGATGATCGACGAGCTGCCACTGCCAGTCCTTCTTCTCCTCCTCTTGCCACTGACCTCACTCACGCTTAACCATAACCAGGGCATCACACACCCCCCCTGCACGCACTCTTATCACCGTTTTGGGACCGTCGTAGCTGCGCCGTGAGATCGCCACCGCGAACGGGAGCTAACAATATAAATCCCGGGTAAGATGTTTAAGATGATCAGAACTGGCGATCGACCCGGGCACACCGATTGCCACACTTCAAGGAACCTCCGTAACGGAGAGTTCCTCTTTTTTTCCCCCCACCCGGTTCCGATCGAGAGTCGTTGGAAACAGGGATCCAAGAGCTTTATCGTGCAGCCGCTGGTTCTCCTCGTAATTCCACGGCACCGAAACCGGATCGCGACCACAAAAATCGATGGATATTTCCTACATTATTAACGGACCGAGGGTAATCATCACCGTTGCAAATTGTCACCCGTCGATTAGAGATCTCGCGCGTTCTCCAATTGAAAATTGAAATTCTCGAGACAGCGAGAAAGAGACAGAGCGTGCGCGCACGCGCAAAACACAAGTCACAAACTTGTCTCGTAAGAACGGGTACACGGTTTGGTGCTGTTTTGATGAGAGGATAGGTGTCACCGATCGACCGGACTCACTTGACTGAACTCGATATTGCGAGCACGGTCCGGAAGCTCTCTGGCGCACGTTTTCCGGACGAGTCAGTGGTGGGAAATGCGTGGATGGGGCTTTCGGTGGGTACCCCGGCGTTGTTCCTTTGGCCTGCCTCGGGTCCAGGGTGCCCCTCTTCCTGCCCCCACTCAACGGTGGCCAACGGCCACAGCCTGGCGCTGGTTGCAGCTAGCTTAGCTGGCCCCCGTGGGGCTCTCACGGCCTCCCGATGGTGGTGGTGGTGGATGATCCTACTCCTACCACAGAGGCCCTCCTTGGTGTACACGTCACTGACGTCACCGGGCCCGCTGTGACTCCATTGGTCGGGGCGGGGCGTGCACTAGGTGAACGAGGACAGGTGCACCGCGCCGGACAGAGAGGGAATGAGAGGAAGAAAGAAAGAGATAGAGAGAGACAGAACGAACCTGGACGAACGGGGCAAAGTGAGAGAGGAAGAGAATCTTTTAGCTTTCTCTTCGTTCGATTCGGTTTGATCAACCTCCGCTGTCTCACTCTCCTTCTCGCTCCCCTATACGAATATTCCCGTCTCTTCGGCTTCTTTACCCGTCCCCCCTGGTCCTCTTCCTTTTACGATGTCCACCGATCCTCTTCCCCCACCTCCGACTCGATTGATCCTTCCTCTTCGTCGTTTTCGTTGTCGTCGTTACAACGTTTTACCTTGTTGCTATCTGTCCTTTTCCACCCGCTGAAGAGATTTCCTCGTTCCACCCCTCTCCCCTCGTGGATCCTTACGCCAAGTACTCGACGCGATTGCGAGAAGATTCTCAATGACTGTCTACCCCCAAGCGGAGCGCGCACGTACCCTAGGCATACCGGGTAGAGGCGTGGGGTGGGCTGACCTTGACTTCGGCAGCCGTCAAGTTTCGCTCATCTTTACGATTTTGCTTTTTCTCTGCTCTTCCTCCCCCCCCCCATTCCTTCCCTACCTACTCCCCTTCGCCGATTACCGGGGCTTTTATCGCATTCCTGAACTGTGTCGGGAGTCACGGGGATTTTATTAAATACAATATCCGTCGAGTTTTCTGCGCTCCTCTTCGTCGAACCAATGCGCGTTGCGTTCCCATCGGTTCCCATACACCGTGGTCATCGTTCAGACTTTAAAGGGCAATCGACAGTTCCGGTACACGAGGATTTTAATCGTTCCGCGAAAGACGTCTTATTAAATCGATCGCGTTTTCTCGATGCCCCGCAGCAAGAGAGAGAGAGAGAAAAAAAGTGTAGTACCACCACTGTGTCGGAATATATACATACACAACCGATTCGATCGACGCACGGCGTCTCCCAATTGCGAGAAGTTTAAGTGATCGTTATTTATCGCGTGGCGCTTGTACGCTTATCGACCCACGTCCTAAGATTACCGCGTACGCTCGATCGTTCGCCGATAAACATACGCGCGAAGGTGATCGATGATTTTGTGAATTTTTTTGATTTTGTGCAATGGAACAAACTCGCACACGGAATGAAACGTCACCAGTCACAGCTACGAGCGAACTGATATGAAAGTCCAAGAAGTCTAACGAAGGACAAGGTGGGGAAGGAGGAACGATGAACGCGGCCTAACCGAAACCGTACGGTTTACTGATAATAAACATCTTTTCTCGAATGCCTCGGGCCGCCCCACTCTACCGCCACAGCTCGCACGGGCCAATCTATCATTGACACATCGATATTTACGGTATAAACAATTGTTGCCCTTGAAATTCCGCGAAAACTGTTTCTTTCCTTTTCGTGGAGATTACGATTTCGTTGATATTCTTGCTGCGATTTTAGATCGCTGTGAATTTTCGGTAGCATGTGTGGAAGCGTTGTTGTGTAATCGCTTTTGGAAGTATTGAATCATTTTTCTATCGAATACAATGAAATAGTTATAAATAAAGTATGTATATAATAAGTATGACTGTCATCATGAATCATCATAAATTTTGGGTTGGATTAATCATGCGTAGATATCGATAATAATTGTATGTTGTGTCATTTAAAAGTAAATTAAAAAAAATATTAAGAATCTAGAAATTAGGAAGACTATTGTGAATATACAAGTAGGTCACTATCAAATCAGATCTACTAGATATCACTATTTCATCTACACCAAATTGAGAATCATTCTTTGTCAATACTATCACACACAAAATTGCAGATATTCGTGAACCAACATATCGATACTTATATGTATCAGAATTGTATCGGGCATCCCCATTCGCTAGCGATATATTCGATTTTCGACGCGTGAAGGGAGCGACATAGGGCAAGCGAGCAGAAAAATCGGAGATTAGTCCAGGTGACCTGCGTAGATAAAAACGGTGTTCGCCAAACAAAACCCCCCGAGGTAAGAGTTCCCGGATCAAACGGAGAAGAAGGTGTGTCGGTTTCATGGCGACCCGACGTCCACCAAGCGAAACGCGACGAACCGTGGAGGATCAACGCGCGGTGGATAGCGCACGTTTCTTGTCAAGGCGTGTAAAGATTCGGCGCGGCGCGAAACCGCCGCAAAAACAATGGTCACGTTATGTTACCGCGCGTACATAGTACGCGCAAAACAAGGGTGGGGGACTAAGAGTTTACGGACCAATGGGAAGTATAAACGTCGCTTGTTAACGATGCCGATGCCAGAATCGCTGAAACAGGGCCGGTAGGGAGGGGCAATAAAAGATAACGAGTATTCGCGAGCTGTAAACATCCGCGGGAACGCTACTCCGGAACATTTCATAATCCAGTTACGAGGCACTTTGACTTTTGTGGCAGCTGCGGTGGTTGCGGAGCGGAAATAAAATTCCGCTATCGAGGTGCAAGTAATAGCGCGCGCGGCGTTGCCGTACCCGGGTGTGTACAACACCGTCGCCGATGTCCACGGTGAACGCTTAAAAAGCGAGAGATCTCTCGCTTATCGATTACCAACTATCCCCCCACCCCTTTGTCACTTCTCAGCACTGACGTATCCTGTTTAAAGATTACAATTATCAATTCTTTCTGTTCTACTTCCCCCGGATGGATATTCCATTGAGCGGTTCGCGAGCTGGAATGCGTTAATACCTGGAGTCCAGTGTTTCGCTCCGATTAACGATCTCACGTTCACGTAATCAGTGGAGACGATCGGAAAAAGAAACGAGACGGCGGCGCTAAGATCGTACGGTAGGATGATCCCCTTCTGGTTCGAATGTCGCTGAAAATCCCACCTCTATGGTGTCTACCACCGGTTGCAAGGCACCACTATTGCACCGTTTCGGAGTTGGCTCTTCTCCCGGGGTGTCCCTTTTTCTTTTTCTTCTTCAAAGTAACACGATCCACAGGCGAGGAAGAACTTCTCTTGCCGTCGGCTCGAGGAGGTAATGCCAGGGTGGGAGACAGAGGTCCGGACCGAGAACGAGAGAGGGAGAGAGAGGGGCCCCTTTCGCGTAATGGACGGCTCAAATATTTATCATCGGCCGCGTAATTTAAGGTGCGTTTAGCAAACGGAAGACGACGCGAGGGAAAACAAACAAGTCACCGGGGCGGCGGCGTAGGATCCACCGGTAAGGTGGAGAATGGGGGAGGGGGCGGAAAGGGGAAGGCCGAAGAGAAGTTAAAGGGTGAGGAAGAGGTGGAGGCGGAGGAGGATGATGGCAAGGGGGGAAGGAACGGTGGTAGGATAAGGTCGATGGGGGAGGAGGAGAGAAGGACAGGGGAGCCCGAGAGAGTAGAAACAGTGGAGGCCGTGAGAGAGAGAGACGGAGGGAGAACGACGAGAGAGGCAGAAGGAGTAGCTCAAAGGGGCCGCCGCGGGCCCCAGAGGGCTCTGTGAGAAGGCACAAACCCCAATAATAGCACCAGAATTTATATACCTGCACGAACTCGGTGGAACGGTCCCGGGGCTGCGGGTCCACGGACCCAGGGACGGCTTGTTGCGATACCCGAACGCCACCGGGGGTCATTCCTCGAGGATTCATTTTCGTCGTTTCCTCGCGATCCACCGAGAAGAAACTTATACGATCCTTCGAAAGTCTCGAATACCCATAATTACCGACGATCACTCGAGAAACTCCTAGTGTATACGAAATCACGCGTGACAACCGCTACGTGACCGCGTCCGATTTCAACACGACGATACTGAGCTTGAATGTGTACGACAGGCGGGTAAAACCTAGATTATTCGAGCGTCCATATCCCGGAACTCTATAAGAACAAGTCGGGATCTGACCGATCTCGACAAGGAACCTCACGTGTATACACCTCAGGACTGACCGGCCCTGGGCCCCATCAGCGGCGGTCTAGCATCCTCTGCGGAGGGAAGAAAAGCCAACAACGGGAGCGAGCGAGAGAGTAGACCACAGGTGGTGGGAAAAAGACGGGGGACACGGAGAATGAGAGAGACAGAGAGACAGAGAGTAGAAGCAGCAATTCGTGGCGGGCTGGAGAGCGAACCATCCATCACCAAAGGCTCAAAGCCGTATCTTCTGGTGACCGGTGCCCACCGCGACCGCCGCGCTGGATGCCAAAGCACAGCCAAATATTGTGAAAGGTCCAGAAAAGGCAGGAACGTGAAATAAATTTGCTCTGCCAGCGGAGCAAGGAACAGGAGGGGAATCGAGGTGCCGGGAGTCTGAGAGACACAGAGAGAGAGAGAGAGAGAGAGAGAGAGAGAGAGAGAGAACGAAAGAGAAAGAGAGGGACAGCCATCGAGAGGAAGAGAGAAAGGTAGAAGGATGATACTCTTCTGGGTAGCTCGAAAGGTTGCGCCTTGTACTTGTGCGTGTCGAGGTGGAGAGAGGAAGAAGGCTCTTTAACCTCTGTCGGCTCTTTGAACTCTGCTCGTCTCTCTCTCTCTCCCCGCCCCTCCCCCTCTTTTTCTCTTTTCCTTGTTCCCATCTTCCTCCTGCACGCACACACGTACGCGCGGGAAACTGGCCGGCCTCAGGAACACAAGAGCACCGTCATTTACATTTTACACGCGAAAATACGGTTTACGACTGGAGGCCAATCGTCGCAGCTCCCCTTCCAAACAGTTTTATGACACACGCGCGCGAGTTCTTTTCGCGATCGACACGAATCGCGACGTAAAAGCCTGACGTGATGACACCACATCTGCTCTCATTTTGGAAATTTACCAGCTGACACAACTTGATTGTTTTAATTGAAATGTATTTTTCGACATGGAAATTGTGTACTTTGAATTGTAAAATAGTTTCATCGATTTTTTTTTGTTTTTCAGACATCTGTTTTCCGTATTAGGTCTTGTCTATGATGTTCCCCGGATGGGGGACAGCAGAATACGATCTCTCATCATTCGAGTCACGCTTAAAATCCCCCGTCAGTCTATTGATGCTTGTTAACGTAGCAGCACCTTGACCGTGCTCTCGGCCCATAATCTCCGCGAACGCCACGGATCCTCTTTCGTCGGTGGATTAATAATCGGAGGAGAATTCGAGGGGAGCGAAAAAGCGAGACGACGCAGCGCCAGGGATCGGGCTAAGGAGAGAGACATAGGAGACAGAGAAGGACAAACGGAGATAAAAAGAAGAAAAAACAACGACCAAGTCGACGAGAGAGGCAAAGATAGAGAAAGAGAGAGAGAGAGAGAGAGAGAGAGAGAGAGAGAGAGAGAGAGAGAGAGAGAGAGATGAGGAAAGAGAGAAAAGTGGAAGGGTACAGAGATCGTAGCTCGTAAGTTAGCACGTGGTCGAGGCAAGCCGTGCGAAGGAAACCGAGAAGCGGGAATGGAGAGGTGAAACGAGTCGAGTGGGCTTACCACCTCATCTTCTTTCTGTGGCCACTGACGTAGATAAAATTCTACGTGGCCCCTTGTGAACGTGACACCAGAAACTGTTTTCGTGACGAGTAGTAATAATGGGGGACCAATGGCTCTTTGAAGTGGGCCGTCTTCCCGGCTCATTTTCGTGACTAATAAAACCACCTTAAGCCAAAGTAAAGAGGTTCGCGTGATGACACAACTGCTTCTCCTCGGTTTTTGGTAGAGACGATAAATATCGAATGAGCCACTTAGTAGCTTAAGTTGCACGAATAGAATGTGAAAACGGCGTAATTTCAGGATCGTTGTATAAATTGGCGATCTTTCAAGCTCCCGCATTCGACTGTCCCATTGCCTCTCTCCCCCGTAACGAGGGGGGAACCTCTCTAATTAGAATTCCATTTCGCCAGTCCTGTCGGCGGGAATATCGTACGATCTACACGATCCTTCGTTACTTACGCCACTGTCAGCACCTCCACCGTTCTGCTGTTTGTCTTTGGGCCACCTCATCTTCGCGGCCCGGACGGAGGCAAGAACGGTGTGGATCGCATATAGCGTCCGTTGCGCAGGGAGAAGGAGGAGGAAACTGCGCTCGTAAGAGAAAGGAGAGAGACGCGCACGTAGTCGCGTCTCCTCGGCTGTAGACACACTCGCTCGGTGAAGCCAAATCGAAGCAGATTTCGAGTCGTCGGGGCCGAGAGTATATCTTTACAATAGAACAAAACTAAATCGGAAGAAAGTTATGCTAACCTAGAGAACCTAGAGAAGAGAGGTAGGACACCAAATGAAACCTGTGGAACTACAACAAAAGGGAGAAAAACGGTAACGTGAAAAAAAGTAGCGTGGAAGGAAAAAAAAGAAAGAAAAGCACGAGATAGTCAAGTCACCGGTAGGAGGGAGAAAGATCCAGCGATAGAAGAAAGGGAACAGAAGAGCCCAGTAAGGGAGAATAGGAAGAGTGAAGAAGCGAGCGTAAGACCACACAGGACGCGGCACGCGCGCGCTCTACCGGGTGGGCCAGCACACGTCGGCTTCGGGCGTCCTCGTGCGGAATCGGGGGAGTTCGTGCGTTCTCGGCTGGGCCCGGTGGTCGAACCAAGCCGAGGCCACACAGATCGCGCACGCGCGAACGCTTCCTGGGTGGCATTCGCCTGCCGGCCGGCAGGCTAAGCGTAAGGTATTTCTTCTCTCGGTTCCACCGTGGGCCGTGCAACCTGTTAGTGTCGTACCATCCACGCATTATGTCCCCTCGTTCTCTCCTCGTCTTTCACGGCTACTCTCGCTACCTGTGCCTCTTACTTACTCTTTTTGCCCGCTGTCTTTCTCGCGCCGCAGCGAGAAGGACCCACCGGTGGTTGCCTCTCCTGCGCCTCGGGTACCTCCGGCATCACGAGCTTCTAATAAGATTCCAATTTGTCAATTAGGGGGAGGACGGGATCCGGGCGCATCTTCTCTCTCTCTCCTCTCTTTCTCTCTTCTTCACCGCCACCTTCTCCCTTGTCTTCCTCTTTCTCTCCGCGTTAGCACCTGCCTCACATTAACGACGTGCAACTGCGACACTTGTAATACACCAATATGGCTTACTGAATCGTACTTCGGCACTCGGCACGATGTTCGTGTGAAAATTCAGAGGTGTATTTAAATTATTTGTCGTTGGTTAATTGTTTGTTATTGTGTTGTCAATTTGTTTAGTGTTCGTATAGTCAGCAACCTCAGTAACAAAGGATGGAGGGTCATTAAAGTTACGACACCCGCAGTAGACCGAAATTTTTGTTCATCTAGTCGGTGTTAAATGAATGACGCGTAGCTACATGGTGACTTCCAGTTGGATAAATTGGAAGGATGAGTTGACGCCATACAACATTTTTACAGATTAATTTACAAAACCAAATACCATAAAGCCTCCCGTATCCAAACACGATCTTTCTATCCGTTGTACTGACCAGAAATCAGATTCTTGCACTCTTTGTACAGTTTTATTATTGTAGACTGTAGACAATTGCTACACTAGACTTATAATAGAGATGCACGTTAAACATTGCGACAAGTATTGTCCGCTGGTTACAACCAGACACAGTTTTATTGTTGAAATAATTCGCGTGGGAAAAACAACAGATGACCCGTGAAATATTTCTTTCTTCTTTTCAAGAACGATGACAAAGGTTCCTGACCGACTCGATGACTCGCGATACGTGTCGCGTGTGTTTCACCGCGTCAGTTTCAGCGGGCGCAATTACATCGGATGTACGAAATTCTTACGCACACACTAACATAATGAGCTTCGCCGCTACGGGGCTGCATTCTCGTGGCGCGAGCCACCCGCTGAGTTTTCGTTCGAGAGTGTGTTGGAAACCGAGAACGATTTCGGAGAAAATAATCGCCAGATTTCTTAGTAATCTCCTCTTGTAACTCAAAGATTTACAATTTTCCATTTCGCTATCTCACGTTCTACAAACTAAAACTCCTATTCTCTATTGTTGCACCAAAGTTCCAGGTCCTAAGAAATGGGAGACAAAGTTAAAAACTGCATTCCCGCTTTTGTCTCTCCAAGATACAGTCAACTCATCAATGGCACACGTGAGAACCGACGACTCCTTGAGGAGGTTCGGGAACCAAAAGGATTCGAAAGTGATCCACGCGGCGCTGAGGCATTAGTCCTGGGGACAGGAGCGTATCCCAGTCTCTGAGTGCCTGTTGTATCAGCTCCTACGTATGTTCGATGACGCGCTGGTACCCCTTGCGCCTCGCAGGAGGACTATAAAGTTTCATTTCTGCCGGGCGAATGTCTTCGAATTAGCAATAAAGCAGCGATTCTCTTCCCCTCGCAACGGACAACGAGGCCCCGCCGCGGCGTTGGCTCCTTCTCGTTTTTTGTTTACTCACCAGCGAACTGGTTTTGCGGTATACATGCTCCGTTCGCCTCACCTCCCCCTCTCCCGCCGGTCGTCCCTTCCCATCGGTCTTCACCTTCCTCATCCTCTCGGGTCCTCTCACCGTCTGACGGAGGGGCAGAGGATATGGGGGAGGGAGAGTACAGCTATTTTGGGGTACGCAAATACGCGGGGAGTGCGTTCGCGACGAGGGATGCTCACGGGCAAGCACCCGCAGTGAGACCCGCCAAGACTGTCATCGGCGAAACTCATCGTGTCCCGGGTCCGGTTTACCGCCAGAAAAGCTTGGGATTTTTGTCGGTGTAAGAGGTGCCATGTACCCTGCGGCGAGCGTCTGATCGATCCTCCCGGGACAAGTACAAATTGCGGAAAATAAGCTCCGACTGGATGAATTACGCCGAACCTGATCGCATGGGGTAAGGACTTCCCCTCCCCCAAATTCCAGGGACGAGTCACACGGGAGGACACTTTTAAAGCGAACGCGCGTGTACGGTGTGGATACTGGTGCATGAACACTTGACAGTACGAAAGTGGCTTACGTCATTGCGCTTTAATGATAGAAAAAAAAATGACGTTCATGGAAGTTCGTTTATATTATCGAAACGTTTAGACAACTATTATCCTTCTGAGCTTGTCTTCGTGCCTTGTCGCGATGTTCCTCTTTTATATGCTAATCCACCTTTCATGCGGCAACTGTGGTTTCTACTGGTTATACTCTATGAATCACCGTCAAATAATCTCATCTATAACCACACATATTCATATACAAATTCCATTCTTCCGGCATCGGGCTAGAAATGTTTCGAGAAACATGCGTACGATGAACCTAGGCGGATAAAGAAGTGCACAACGTGATGGGAATGCTTGTTCTAGCAAAATTTTCCTAGCAATTCTCCGACATAAAATCAACAGGACCATCGAGAAATTAGTCTACGGGTAAATATTGATACCGAAGTAAATATTGATACAGAAGGACTCGGCCATTTCTGGCTAATGCACAGAGACACACGCGTAATGCACCGACGCCCTATCCTATATGTATAGCTGCACATCCGCATGCACATTATACACATTATATATTATGTGATCTAGGTCCGGTGCGCGCAGAGACAAAGGAATGCCTCCTCCCTCCATCCTCCTGGCCGTCCTTCCACCTACCGATCCACCTCGGTACCCCGTCCGATGGGGGTACAAGGAGTCACGAAGGACGGCGCGAGGTAAGGCAAGGGAGAGACTTGGTAGAACGAGGGAAGGGGGATGGGTAGGAGGATGAGGAGGAGGAGGAGCAGAAGAGGCACGCGGGAAGAAAGAAGAATAAGAAGAGCGAACCGGAGGAGGAATAGGCCATTCCACTTATACGCTGCTCGGATTCAATTAACTCTCCACCTTCTTCCCTCCTTCTTCTTCTCATCTCGCGAACCGGCGTGCCTCTGCCCCCCTTGCCTTATACAAGGTGTTCATCTGGACGTGCACGCACCCGCTTGGTAAACCCAGGCGAAAAACTTTCGTTTTGCATGCGGCTTGGTCGCACACCTTTGTCTCTCAGGATCTGAGGGGTCCCGTTAACTGATCACAGTTGGGTGTTATGCCCTGGACGAAACCCGATACGCGCAGATTTTATACGGATCGAAAGGTGGTTACCGCTTGGTGAATTGAAATTCTTACCCTTTTCAAAACGGTAGCCAGGTCGACTAGAATTTTGTACGATCGTTTTAATGAGGGGACTATTGAAAGTTTGCCCGGCTCCGGTGGATTCGTTCTCACCCTATGGAAATTCGAGGTGTTTCGATCGGCGTTGTATACAAGGAGGAAGGGTACGAGGAGACTGAGACACGGTAGTGCCCCGTCAGCGGTCAGACAAATGGATATACATACACTTGGGCCTGGTCTCGGTGTTGGATTTCTCAGTGTCATTTAATTGGACGTTATCCCGTTTGCGCAATGAAGTGCGTGCATGTCGTTGCCCGATACTGATGCACGCTGAGCGATTATCGTGTTATTGCGGCACGCATGCGGACCCGCTGCTTTGACTTACGATCGCAATAATCGGAATGAGACACTTTATTGCCATCATATACCACACGACGAGCATGGCGACAAGTCATTGTCGTTGCTGCTGTCCGAGCGGGAGATAAGGAGATTATCGTTCGAAATGTCCGGCCGCGTATACACTTGGTTATGGTGGCCAATTAATACGTCGACACGCGAGTTGAACTTTAAATTTGTATACCTGTCTTTCTGCAGGATCTGTTTCTTTTTCAATTTGAAAGGTCATTGATGATTGGTAGTTTCTAAAACAGTGGCTGGGGAAAAGTCAGCTTCGATCATTCGGGATGATCAAAAACTTCGCAGGCTTCACTTTGTTCACTTTTTCTATGTTCAAGTTGTCCTTACCTTCGCCAAGATTCAGTCTAAGGTCCGATTCACAAACCGCCAAATAGATTCCGCCGATATTCTTCGCTGAATTTCATTGGATATCTTGCGGAATAGTCAATGGTGATCCTGAACATTTCGATCAATGAAAAGACTAATGAATTTTAACTCGATTCAGTCGATTAACTGTTTTCCTTTTTTATTACGAACGAACTGGTCTACACACAGAGTTCACTTTATCGCAATCACCGTTCACCGATTCTGTCACGTAGGCTCATATTACACTGACCCGCGTGAATTGTCGGGGCCTTATCGGGGCCGGAATAATGCACTAGCCGGTAGCCAGCACGGTAAACAAAAGAAGTCAACGCATGCAAGACTGCAATATGTAAGAGCGTTGGTAAGCTATTAATACCCGTATAAACCGATAGGTGTTCGGACCAGCTCAAAACACCGGATAAAGCTGTATCCAATTTCCTTTACACGGCGTTTCCGCGACGCAAATCGACCGAATAAACTTCTCTAAATCCCTATCGCCCTTACGGGACGGTAAGTAGGTGGCGCAAGGAATCGATCCTCGACGCGAATCCTCGGTGGGTAATCTCTTTCCGTTCAGGATTTTTCTATGCGCCTTTTTCGAGTGTTCTCACCTTATGAGTCCCGCGGAGATAGATGCCCTATCCATCCTCCCGAATTCATAAATTCGAGGACTGTCGGCACAGCACCTGAATCAGAAGTCTGCCGCGGTCTTGTCGCGCGTTCGGAGATGAGAACGCTGCCTTAAGACCCGCAACCTCTCTCCTTGAGACGAGATCTATCTCCTCTCTCTCTCTTTGGTTTCCCACGAGAACCACCGCCGCCGCCGCCTTCTGGAATGTCGCTCTCCCCTTCTCCTTCTGTTCTGCTCCTTTACCATCTCCTCCTCCAACATCTCCAGATACGACCCACCACCTCCTCTCACGTTGCTTCGCCGTTCCTCTCTCCACAGAGTCTCTCACTCTCTATCTCTCTCTCTCTTTCTCTCTCGATGTCTGTCTCTCTTTTCCTTTCCTTCTATCGTGGTCGCCCGCAACCCCGAGCTCATCCCGCTCCCCTCCTACGCTTCCCTCTTTCGCCGTCACCCCAAGAGAGTGCTCTTCTCTCTCCCCCTCGATCCCCTTTCCAGAAATATTCGACGGGGTGCGGATCACGGTTTGGTACACACGCTATATCCGCCGATGCGACTCATGATTAGGAGTGCATATGGGAATAGGAGGACCATTCGGAGCTTAAGGCTCGAACGGGCTTTAAAATATTGGCGCGTTGATCGTGGGGGCCTAAGCATTGTTGCCCCTTCTCGCCGTTGCTCCTTTTTGGCCCAGAGCCCGCGGAGCGGACGCGGGCCTGGGAATTGCTCGGGCCAACTATCGTTGCGATTCTCGTTTGCGTTTGGAGTTACACAGTCGAATTCCTACCTGGATATTGACCTGGCACTCACTCTGATTTCTTTGCCGAAATATATGTTAATCAGTGCGCGACAAGTTGTTGAGAGGTGCTTATGATAGACTGTGATTCGTTACTCTTTGGTGATTTAACATCGATAGTTTGATAATAGATTACTTTATATCACCGTTGTGGGTATATTTTTAGGATTATCTTCAAGTTCTATTTTAACTGTTAAAAGTATGATGGTTTATAATCCTCTTAAGTAAAGTTCTACTGTCTTAGAAGTCTCTTTTTGTTACGAGAAACCATTTTGTTTCTTTTCTGCAAGAAAATTATATTAATATTTTTTTTACTATCTTAATTCTTTTTAGTTAAATTAATTAATTTATTTCACTCTAAAATTATAAAATCTTTTTCTCTTAATCGATTTACTTATTTTACTCCAAGACCATAAAATCTTTTTTATGATCCATTGATAAATGGATCCTCTAATAAATCGATCATGTACTGCTATACTCACATGAGGGTCGAGATTAGATACTAAATGGCCGAGAAAAACGATATAATTATATCGATAATCTCTAATGCGCGACTTTACTAAATGTCAGGGCCAATGTTAGATGTCATTTATCCCTCCATTCCTCTCCGCCACGCCAGATTTATTGATCCATAAACAAGAAACTACGCGCGAATCACAGGAGAGTTAAACGTTGAGTGAGATACGCACAATGGTTTACGACCGTGAATTCTTTATTGCCCTCTGATTACATCATTCTACATGACAAAAACATTTTGGTCGGTCGTGACATAATTTTGTCGCTATTGATGATATCCGTTCTGCTACTGTCCATTCATTGCACATTAAGACGTTAATGTATTCTTTAACACACCTCTATACAAGCGAATCATGTTTGATTCATGGAAGAATCAAAATTAAATTACAGAATATCCAGGATTAAGTATAATAAATTAAACGGTAATGTATTGGATTAGTGTAGTAAAACAAATTGCTATTGTCTTACATACATGTTTCTCAACGAGTAACTAAATCATTTATAGCACAGTTTCTAACGGCAGCATTATGTTTGAATTACTGATTTCTGAAAAAATTACGCAAGTACTGAATTAACTGACAATATAATAGAGAATGATTTGACGAATATAGTGAACACAGCAGAACTTGATACACCCATTTGCATAGTTTTCTCCAAGTCATTTGTGTGATACGTACTCCAGCGTAATCATACAAAACGGTCACAAACTTCCACTTTATTAATATTCATAAAATTCCTCTTAATTTCTTATTGAAACCTAAAAAAAACGATTATCTCCTATTACCATTGAACGCCTGATTTAATTCTTCATATAATCCCTGCCATAAACGATTGAAATTATACACCTGTGAAAGGTTTCACCAACCAAATATCATATTGCGACTAGTTTACTCGCAGAATCTAAAAATCATTCGATATTATTTCCTCATTTCAGATCTAATTACAAATAATGTAAAACAAAAGTAAAGGAGCGTGTAACAATTCCGTACTATTCAATGTTACAATGCAACTACTTGGGGCCCGTTTTTTTCGAGTATCATCCGGAACCATCGATTTCGCATGGCGTCGAGACTGTTAAATCCGTCTTTAATTAACTTCTCCGCAAATCGACACCATGAACAATGTTTTCATTTTCATGCTCCATCGGCCGACCGTTCAATCGGGATGTTTTTCGCGCGGCAGTCCGACCATGGCGCGAGCATTCTTGTTTTGCTTTGTAATTTCATTGAGATCGAATCGACGCCGGTGAAACAATCGGTCATCCAGTCGGGATTTACTCGTCGTTGTAGCTACAAACATCACCGCTGGATCTAATTGCTGTTTAGCCGATGGGTGGAAAAACATCGTTCGAACCGCAAGAGCGACGGCTCCATTGTGTTCCCCAGGCTATTTCTCGAACTCGAGCCTGGCCTCCTATTACACATCCTTCTAATAATGACGGTGGTTTACGTTTTGCTACCCATGTTTGCGCCCCGCGAGCGCAATAAGATGAACGTATCGGCGGTGATTGGCGGCCGTGATTGCACGAAAGTGTGCGGCCCATCGTGTGCATAACGGGTGACGCGTTCAAATTTCGCGCCACCGCGGGAGCCATCCCGAGCGAAACGTTGCGATTACGTTGAGGAATTTAAATCGTGGTGTTTCCATTATTTCTCGTGGATGTGTCTAACATTGAAAACTGTCTTCGATTAAACTTTCATTTTCTGTTTCCCATGTGTTTTAGTAACTCTACTATCTGGAGATTTCTTATTAGGTATGAGGAAAAGTTCCTATGTTTCAATTTTAAAATGGCAAATGTTTTTTAGTTTACGTAGAAGGTAGTACAAGGTGTAGTCATAAATAAGAATACGTATCGGGTTAATGCGAAGACAATTTTAAGATAAATCAAATAAGAGGCACAAGAACGACAGAACTTTCCTTTAAGCATAATAATAAATATGTATGGTTTTTATACATGAATATATCAATACGTCAACTACGTACTATATGTATGTTCTTATAGATTTCTAATACTTGGATTTATTTTGTTATCAATGGAGTCGCAATTCTTAACTTTATTTTTTGTCTATACTTTTGGATGCCACCTTTTAATAATATTTATTCGAGGAATTATAATCACTCTCCGAATAAATACAATTAAAACCATAACTTTAGTTGGTAATCTGCATACTCATGTTTTATGCATGTGTTTTTACAGCACCATTTAAGAAAATATGCAGACACACATAATATGTAGTTTAAGTATCATTGCAAAATGTATCGTCTTCTTTAAAAAAAAAAAGATCTATAAGATTCACTGAAAATGGTGTTAGTTAATGAGTTTTTGACAAGAGGAATATTTGGAATTGCAATATGAAAAAAAACGATGTACCGTTTGCCTTAAAGTGTGTCACCCGATGTATGGTGTGTTGTTGCTCAAATCAGCCCAGACGTAATACGAGACTGACCAAACGAGGCAGCTATTTATGGTGCCAGATATACATACACCAGGTCTATTGACTGTGATAAAAACAAACTACATCACAACCTTCGACGTCATCACTATTTTCTCTTATTAAATATAAGTAAAAGTATAAGAAAATATATAGACTACTTGCTCTATCCTTTCTGTAATGTGTTACCTTTTAAGAGTTTCCTTTCCTTTTGAGGTCAATAATCAACTGACCAAGACAAATCTCACTGCTACTTGTTTCTTAGCATCTTTTTAGTTGTTTTATTTTATATCTTGATATATTTTCATCGGTTCACCAAATCCAAATCAACACTTGGAGACTGCAGAGGTCGACAATTTTAAATAGGGGAATGAGAATCGTTGAGACTGTTGTATCAGTCGAGCGTGATTTTGTAGGGATCTACTATCACACTCGAGATATATGAATAGACCTAACGCCTACTAACATGCAATGTAATTTTCTGTCCCATGTTTCGAGGGCGTCAGAAGCCCCCTTACCATTTTAGTGTCAATACCCGACGTTACCGATAAAGCATGAATTCTGAGTATTATTAGCACAAATGAAGTGTTATATATTACATTCATATTGCGTGTATTTATATGATTTGACGGGAATAAAAATATCCAATGCTTCAGTTTAAGGTTAAGGGAAAAATATGACATTTATGAAACATGAAACAGAAAAGTATACATTTTTTCACTTAACTACAAGACAATTTATTCTAAATGCATCGTTAATGGACATTTTATTAATGTTACTTTTTACATATTCTTGTTTTATCAGCGTGATTTTCGTGGGACACAAAGTCCCATAAGATGTTAGGTCTATTCTTCTATCTCGTCTGTGATCTACATACATACAAATGTACAGTAGATGCTCGATAATTGTCGATACGTTAATTAATCACGGGGACCACGACGATATATTAAGATTAATAAATTGTAGGGAGAATGTTGAAAAAGAGGAGGTGCTTGTTGTTCGCTACACTATTTTACTAAATATCTAATGAAGAAACTTCCGTGCACCTTAGTCTCATAATACGAAACACAATTGCTTTATGGTTCCGATGGTGCGGGAATGGTTTTAGGCATCCGATAGATCGCACGACTAAGCCAGACGCGACCAATCTGTATCGCAATACTAATTAAAAAAATAATAACTTCATTCGCGCTCAGTCATTATCGCAACACTATTTTGAAATATAAAAACAATCTTAAAGGAAACACGGTCTGATTTTTCGCAACACTATTCTCTAAGCAACTATCATGATCTGTATTGAAACTTTACAATTCCATGCAAACCGTGATCTAGTCTCATCCGCAACACTAATTCAAACCACGATTTACCTAATATTGCTGGTGGTTGGGCCGATCTGTCGACCACAATACAAACTACTACGACTACAACTACAGGCGAGTACAGTGACAAAGTAGTAACAGAATGACTCCCCATCCGAAGATGCAGAGCCATTAGTAGTTGCCCTTTTCAATGACAATTTCTGTCGGGCCTCTTCGGCATATAGCCTCTTCTGTTCTTCGGCAGTCCACCGACCTGAAACCCTCAAGCTGCTCGGTTGTGGACGACCAACAACTCCAAGAGTCAGTATGATCGTACCACGAATGCAATCGAGCAGGTCGTTCGTTTCGACAATCCTATCCTTCCGACCGCGACCGCGACGACGACCCCCTTGGGGTTCGCCGAATTTGAAGAATCGAATTCGAAATCGGAAGCAGACAGCATGCTCTATCTGGTCCAGTTTCGAATCGACTCTACAAATTATCCCGGTAGCAGGACTATCACGCGAAACCTACGCGAGCCTACCCCAGCCTACCCAATCAGATAATGTGATAGCCTGCCCCGGCCCCTACCTACTTACAGTCTAATCGTACACATTCACAAACCAAAAAATATGCTACCTACCTACCTAACCCTATATTTAAAAAGAATTTGGCAAAAGACAGATTCTCACCAACACACAACACTCCACGGTTCTCAAGCATACGCCCGGGTGCAATAACCTAGAGAGGACGTCCCGGGACGCCTCCGACACCCGAACGTGATATTCAACTTGCACACTCTAATAGGTACGTACCATTTTCCTGAAATCGACTGGCAGTGGCTAGCATCCATTGCGAAAATAGAAAAATTTTCTAAGCAATATATATATGTATACTTGGTATACTTTATATCGATTACGTGTTAATTTTCTCGTCTGATAGCGAGGTACTTTAAACCGGTACATATTCCATGGAAATATTATTATAGACATTGTATGAAGTAATGGAATATGTACGACCGATACCGGAAATTGTGAGAAATTGTTCCAAGGAACAATGACAGATGAACTATTAATTGATGGAAATATAAACGACGCAAATCCACTGCCTAACCACACACATAAGTGGAAAATACGTCGTGCACGGTAAGCTAACACATTGCCAGTCGCAGAGACATGATATTATTATATGAAATCAAGTCATCGTTCCCCGTTGCTCTCGCCCAACCAAGTAGCACCTGGGCACGTGAAAGGGTTCGAGCAACGAACACGGAATAATTATCCTGAAAATCCTAACTGAAATAATTATTACTTTTTGCTCTTCTAACGGGCTACTTCTCTTTGATTCTTTTTCATTTCATTTTGCAATAAAAGTGAGTCGACTTTGTATGAATAAAAATTGAAATACAATGATTGACTATTTATTAATATTGTACAATTTAATTATTAAGACACTAAGCAAGACTCTGCAATTAGATAAATGACTCTACATATTGAATAACCCTCGGGCGATTCCGTCGTCAAAGTCAATGTAAGACAGATAACATAAATGTAACAAATCATGTCACTTTGACTCAGAAATCTACCCGTCGCGAAATGCCTTCTTGTACATGGTCTGTAATATCACATTTGTCCAGAACGTTACGTTCTAACTCAATCTATGTGTATGAAAGTGCACTATTTAATTTTTATAACTGTCTTTGAGAAACGTGAGTGTACGTATTTCTGATATATTTCAATACGCATAGTTAATCTGATAATATATATTCTTCACAAGTATTAATCTTAAACTTCTTTGCAGTAGTCTGGTATCATATTAAATCCCTCATTTATTAAGCAAATTATAAAATAGTAAGTAGTAAAAAATAGTATTACTAATTACATTAGTAAATACATTCAACTTCCATTCATTTTCTTATTTGTCTACAAGTGACAGTACAACTGTTAAAAATAATAATTAACACAGTAATGGGTAAAATCAAATTTTCTAAATATGCAACAAGTAACTATCATAAAAATATAATTTATAACAGAGGTGTCCAAATGTCGCTCACAAGCCACAAGCTGTTCGAGCCTCCCCTCGTGGGTTTCCTCCACTACCGACCTCAGATTGACTCGAACGAGTCAAACTAAGACCCATAATGAGGGTACCTCCGGAGGGAAAGAATGCTGCTCATAAGCAATAGATGGACAACTCTGCTCTGCCCTTTATAAAAGACAGAATACTCATTCCTTCTGAGTATATACGTCTACCATACAAATATGTTTGTAGGACACAATACATGCTGGTGAAACACAGTAGTACCTTCCCTGCATTTAACGCTCACACTCCATGAAAGTGGTCGTGAGTACACGCCAGTACGTCTCGGTAGTCTACCCGTGTACGTAACCGTATGCGTTCTTTGCCAGTGGCAACGAAAACACCGGCCACGATAACTGGAAATCGCAATGCACTTTTCAATGGTCATACATGCACAACGTGTTAAATTGTTCCATAACACGCGGTTTTTCACTAGGGCGTGCATATCGATGCACAGGTGACATAACTTAATACGTCTTCTTTTTATGCACCGATACTTTATTGCGATTCCCAGTACACGTGTTCCACTATTCATGGAACTTGCAAATACGAATGATACCTTTGTGTCTTGCGACACTGGTTCCGGTTTTTGAAACGTGCTGTCGCGTCTCGTGGTATTGCGCTAACTGCTACAACATGCTCATCTAAGAAGGCACCACTATGTTTTCCCCTTTATTTTAAACATACCGGTATGGTTCCGTTCTTTCTACTCTATATTCAAATCTATTATCTAAATTTCTTTTACACATTAATGAATTCAATACTATTTTTGTACCAGCTGACTGTAGTTGTAGACTATTGTGAATTTATTGTATTTTCTATATTCTGTAAATTTCCTTATGTAAATCGTATTTCATTCTACATTCATAAATGATACCAGACGACGACATTGAAATTATAAGTAAGCAATGTGACTTCGTTCGCATCACATTCACCTCTATATCAAACTTTTAAAGTTGAACTCATAAATATACTTTTAATATAAAATATTTATGAATTGCATTACTAATTGTAAACATGGCATACAAGAAGACCCTAGCCTAGCTAAGGAACACAACAGATCAATGTTACTACTCGCGGATATGATTGCATATCCGCGTTCACTGTACTCGCCAAATTTAGCACGTATACAACCAGTCTCCCGTGCCGCTTCGGACCTATCGTCCTACGGCATGATTGGGGACCAGAGGAATAAAAAAGCATGCGACTCACCCGATGATAGAAGGGCTGCGTATAAGACAAGAATGTTGAATGAAGTGGAGCTTTGCCCGAGGACATCTTATTGAGTACTGATGAATGTGAGCTTTGCTGGACGATATTATCCTGAAAATCCAACGAAAAAAATTATAAGTTGCTACTCTTTTAACCAGTTAATATTCTTTGATTCTTTCTCGTTTAATTTGTAATTAAAATGATTCAAATTTGTATTAATAACAATTGAAAAGCAAAGATGGGATACTTATTAATTTAATAGAATTCAGTCATTAAGAAAAAGACCCTACTGGAAATTCATTTTTAAAGACAAAAAGACTAATCATGATTCTTTAATAAGATATTTGACTCTACATATTTAACAACCCACATTACATATTCAACAACCCACGGGTGATCCCATTGTCAAAGCCATTGCAAGACACATAACATAAGTTTAGCAAACATGTAACTTTGACTCAAAAACCTACCCATCGCAAAATGTCTTCTTATACATGATCTCTAATATAATATGTGTATGGAACACTTTTTTTTAATGCAAAGTATCAAATTTTTCAA